>NC_134688.1:363069777-363373944 GCF_050947455.1 Rhinoderma darwinii
AATACAACATAGCGCCCAGAAAACAATAAAGCAAAATCTGTACTCCAAAAGCCAAAAGGCACTCCTTCCCACCTTAGCCCTACTGTGTGCCCACTTGCCGTACTCGGGAGAAATTGCTTTACAAATTTCAGGGTTCTTCTTTATCCTTTATTTGTTGAGAAAATTTGGAGCTAAATCTACGTCTCATTGTGGGTGAAAGAATATGGTGACACCTGTGGGGTCAAAACGCTCGCTACACTCCTAGATGAATTATACATGGGGTAAAGTTTTGTGAATGGAGTCACTTTTAGGGAGTTTTCACTGTACTGGTGCAGAGAAACCAATCCAGCAAAATCTGTACTCCAAAAGCCAAATGACACTCCTTCTTTTCTGATCTTTGCCATGTGCCCAAACAGAAGTTTATGACCACATATGGGGTATTTCCGTACTACAGAGAAGTTGCTTTACAAATTTTAGGGCTGTTTTTTTCCTTTCTTTGTTGGGAAAATTAAATATTTTGAGCTAAAGCTAACTCTTATTGAAGAAAAACGATTGTTTTTATTTTCACTGCCCAATTCTAATAAAATCTATGAAACACTTGTGGGGTCAAAATGCTCACTACACCCTAGATGGATTCTTCAAGGGGTATAGTTTCCTAAATCAAGTCACTTTTTTGTCGTTTTCTCTGTTTTGGTCCTTCAGGGGCTTTGCAAATGCGACATGGCCTCCGCAAACCATTCCTGCTAAATTTGAGCTCCAAAAGCCAAATGGTGCACTTTCCCTTCTAAGCCCTGCTGTGTCCAAACAGCCGTTTATGACCACATGTGCGGTATTGTTTTACTCAGGAGAAATTGCCTTACAAATTTTGCTCCTTTAGTCTTTGTGGATATTAGCAAAAATTTGCTAAACCTACATTTTCTTTTGAAAAAATTTAGATTTTCATTTTCACGGCCTACTGTAAAGGATCTGCCAGACACAGCTTCTGTGTCGACGCCCGTGGTTAGTCAGTCTGCACCTGCTCCTAAGTCTGATCGAGTGACCCCCCTCCTTCTGCCAATCAGGCTGGGAGGCTGAGGAGTGGGAGAGCCTATCACAGCCTGGCCAGACGGAGCTAGCTCCCGCCCTCTGTCTATTTATACCTTCACTTCCTGCTCCTCCTTTGCCTGTGATTCTCCTGTTTCCTGGCTCTGCTGCTTGAACTATTTGTCCCTGCTTCATATTGACCCTGGCTTACTGACTACTTTCCTGCTCTGCGTTTGGTACCTCGTACACTCCTGGTTTGACTCGGCTCGTTCACTACTCTCCTGCTCTGCGTTTGGTACCTCGTACACTCATGGTTTGACTCGGCTCGTTCACTTCTCTTGTTGCTCACGGTGTTGCCGTGGGCAACTGCCCCATTTCCCTTAGCTTCTGTGTACCCATGTCTGTTTGTGTGTCGTGCACTTATTGAGCGTAGCAACCGTCGCCCAGTTGTATGCCGTCGCCTAGGAGGGGCCGTTGCAAGTAGGCAGGGACTGAGTGGCGGGTAGATTAGGGCTCACCTGTCTGTCTCCCTTCCCAGCCATTACATAATCACAGGCCCATATACCTTTTCTACCCTGGTCCCTGACACAACTATAGACCCCCTTGAGACCCTGGCTCAGCAAATGCAGGGCCTCTCCCTACAGGTCCAAGCCCTGGCTCAGAGGGGCAACCAGCATGATGCTACCCTGGTAGTGCCCCCCACCTCGCATCTTGAACCCCACCTCAAGTTGCCTGACCGGTTCTCAGGGGACCGGAAGACATTTTTCTCCTTTCGGGAGAGTTGTAGGCTCTATTTCTGTTTAAAGCCCCACTCCTCAGGTTCTGATAGCCAGCGAGTGGGTATAATTATGTCCCGGCTCCAGGACGGGCCCCAAGAATGGGCCTTCTCCTTGGCTCCTGACGCCCCTGAACTTTCCTATGTTGATCTTTTTTATTCTGCTCTCGGGCTCATATATGACGAGACTGACAAGACTGCCTTTGCCGAGAGTCAGCTGGTGACCTTACGTCAGGGTAAGAGACCCGTTGAGGAGTACTGTTCTGATTTTAGGAAGTGGTGTGTAGCTTCTCGGTGGAATGACCCTGCCTTGAGGTGCCAGTTTAGATTGGGTCTGTCGAACGCCCTGAAAGACCTGTTAGTTAGCTATCCCTCTTCTGACTCCCTAGATCAGGTTATGGCTTTAGCGGTACGTCTTGACCGACGTCTCAGGGAACGACGACTTGAACGTTTTGGTGCCTTCACCTCTGACCCCCCCATGATGGCTCCCGAGGTTCCGTTGCTTCGTTCTTCCACGGAAAACTCGGATGAACCTATGCAACTCGGGGCCTCCGTGTCTCCCCAACAACGTAGAGAGTTCCGCAGGAAGAATGGCCTCTGCTTCTACTGTGAGGATGACAAGCATCAAGTGAACAACTGTCCTAGGTGTAAGAATAAGCAGCCGGAAAACTTCCGCACCTAAGTGATCATCGGGGAGGTCACTTGGGCGCACAGGTATTTCCCGTAAATATGAAACCTAATAAAATCTTGCTTCCCTTTCAGGTCTCTTTTTGTGGTAGGTCTGCTACCGGCAGTGCCTTCGTGGATTCAGGGTATTCTGCTAATATTATGTCTGTGGAATTTGCTATGTCTCTAGCTATGCCATTGATTGACTTGCCTAAACCTGTCCCGGTAGTACGTATCGACTCCACTGCTCTTGCTAATGGTTATTTTACACAGCATACCCCTGTTTTTGAACTCCTTGTTGGCTCCATGCATTTGGAGCAGTGCTCTGTACTGGTGATGCAGGGATTATCGTCCGATTTGGTTTTAGGCCTTCCCTGGTTGCAGATGCATAATCCCACGTTTAATTGGAATACTGGGGATCTTACCAAATGGGGTAATGAATGCATGACGTCATGTTTTTCTGTTAATTTAATTTCTCTCCCTGAGGAGGTGAACACTCTACCTGAGTTTATTCAGGACTTCGCTGATGTTTTTTCTAAAAAGTCCTCCGAAGTGTTACCTCCTCATAGAAAATACGATTGCGCAATCGATTTGGTACCAGGAGCTAAGCTCCCTAAGGGTAGGATATTTAATCTCTCTTGTCCCGAACGTGAGGCCATGAGAGAGTATATCCAGGAATGCCTGGCCAAGGGTTACATTCGCCCCTCTACTTCTCCTGTAGGTGCTGGCTTCTTCTTCGTAGGGAAGAAGGATGGTGGTCTTAGGCCGTGCATTGACTACCGAAACTTGAATAAGGTCACTGTAAGGAACCAGTATCCCCTTCCTTTGATTCCTGATCTCTTCAATCAGGTTCAGGGGGCCCAATGGCTCTCTAAGTTTGATTTACGGGGGGCTTATAACCTTATCCGCATCAAAGATGGGGATGAGTGGAAGACTGCGTTTAACACACCCGAAGGTCATTTCGAATACCTCGTCATGCCCTTTGGGTTGTGTAATGCTCCCGCGGTCTTCCAGAATTTTATAAATGAGATTTTAAGAGACTACCTGGGGGTATTTCTTGTAGTGTACCTTGATGACATACTTGTGTTTTCCATGGACTGGTCCTCCCACATTGAGCATGTCAGGAAGGTGCTCCAGGCCCTTCGGGAAAACAAACTGTTTGCTAAAACAGAAAATTGTGTGTTTGGGGTGCAGGAGATACCATTTTTGGGTCAAATCCTCACTCCTCATGAATTCCGCATGGACCCTGCCAAGGTTCAGGCTGTGGCTGAATGGGTCCAACCTGCCTCCCTGAAGGTGTTACAGTGCTTCCTGGGGTTTGCCAATTATTTCAGGACAAACAGAAAAAATGGGACATAGATAACTTCAAAACCACAAAAAAAGGCCATACTTACTAGGTAGGTGGGTGGGTGAAAACCCGTTCCCAGCAGGACGCAGACAGGTCAAAAAATGCTGCAGAAGGAGTGTGCATTAAATAGTGATAGCCACTCCCACTGGTCTTGAGGGGAGTGGTGAACTAAGTGCTCAAAGGTGTGCGATAAATGAGTGTCAGTGTTAGTGTAGTGCTAGGGTGTGAATGTATGGTAAAAAAGAAATATGTATGTATGAAAGTGTCAGAACTGTGTGATAATGTAATAATAATAAATAAATAAATGTGATGAATAAGGGTCAGTGCTGTGAATAGTACATGGGGTGTCAGTAGTATGTGTAATATGTGGAGGGATAATGTGCTGGTCGTCAGGCATAGCATATCTTGCCGAATAACAGCCTATTGGTAACGCCGCTACTGTTAGCTAAAGCGGGCTGCTCTGCATGCCAAACCAAACGCCAGCACATCATGCCCCCCCAGCATATAAGACCTGGCTGCGTCCTGAAAAAAAGTGGTATACATAGTAAAAAATATCCATGAAACATGGGGTATTAGTTGTTATTTTGGCCAAAATACGCAAAGCTCGCAACCCAACGTCAAGGGTCCCCAGTGCCAGTGCTGGGAACGGGTATTCACCCACCCACCTACCTAGTAAGTATGGCCTTTTTGTGGTTTTAATTATTACAGGAGATGTATTGCTAACTTCTCGGTCATCGCTAAGCCTCTTACGGATCTTACTCGCAAAGATGCTGATCTCCTCCACTGGCCTCCAGAGGCGGTCCAGGCACTTGCTTTATCTCGGCCCCAGTGCTGATTCAGCCTAACCAAATGTAGCCATTCATCGTGGAGGTTGACGCCTCCGAGGTGGGAGTGGGTGCTGTCTTGTCCCAGGGTACCAGGTCCCTCACCCATCTCCGTCCCTGTGCCTACTTCTCCAGGAAGTTCTCGCCCACTGAGAGTAACTATGATATTGGCAACCGCAAACTCTTAGCCATTAAATGGGCATTTGAACAGTGGCGCCACTTCCTGGAGGGGGCTAGGCACCAGGTAATGGTCCTTACCGACCACAAGAATCTGGTTTTCCTAGAATCTGCCCGGAGGCTTAACCCGAGACAAGCTCGATGGGTGTTATTTTTTACTAGATTCAACTTTTTGGTCACCTATAGGGCTGGGTCTAAAAATATTAAGGCTGATGCACTGTCGCGTAGCTTCATGGCCAGTCCTCCTTCGGAGGAAGATCCTGCTTGTGTTTTGCCCCCAGGTATAATCATTTCCTCTGTTGATTCTGACCTAGTCTCCGAAATTGCGGCTGATCAAGGTTCAGCTCCCGGGAACCTTCCTGAGAACAAGCTGTTTGTTCCCCTGCAATTCCGGCTAAGGGTACTCAGGGAAAATCATGACTCTGTACTATCTGGCCATCCAGGCATCCTGGGTACCAAGCATCTCATTACCAGAAACTATAAGTGGCCTGGGTTGCTTAGAGACCTTAAGGCCTATGTCGCCGCTTGTGAAATTTGTGCTAGGTCCAAGACTCCCAGGTCCCGACCAGCGGGCTTACTATGTTCTTTGCCCATTCCTCAGAGACCTTAGTCCCATATCTCCATGGATTTTATCACCGATTTGCCTCCATCTCAAGGCAAGTCGGTGGTGTGGGTTGTAGTAGACCGCTTCAGTAAGATGTCCCATTTTGTGCCCCTCAAGAAACTACCCAATGCTAAGACGTTAGCTACCTTGTTTGTCAAACACATCCTGCGTCTCCATGGGGTTCCTGTCAATATTGTTTCTGACAGAGGGGTACAATTTGTTCCATTGTTTTGGAGAGCCTTCTGTAAAAAGTTGAAGATTGATCTCTCCTTCCATCCTGAAACTAATGGCCCCACTTTTTCTGTAATTTTGGGTTTAATCCACGGTTCTCCTCCGTTTCACCTGGTGGTTCCAACAATCCTGAGGTAGATGTCGTTCATCGGGAACTGTGCACAGTCTGGGCCTAGGTTCAGAAGAACCTAGAGGTGTCCCAGAGCATACAAAAGACTCAGGCAGATAGAAGACGTTCTGCTAACCCCTTGTTTGTGGTCGGGGATCTGGTGTGGCTGTCTTCAAAAAATTTGCGCCTTAAAGTCCCGTCCAAAAAGTTTGCTCCCCGGTTTATAGGGCCATACAAGGTCATTGAAGTCCTTAACCCTGTCTCCTTCCGACTGGAGTTGCCCCCGTCTTTTCGAGTACACGACGTGTTTCATGCCTCCCTCCTTAAACGCTGCTCCCCGTCCTTGGCTCCCTCGAGGAAACCTCCGGTCCCTGTTCTCACCCCTGAGGGGGTAGAGTTCGAGGTGGCCAAGATTGTGGACAGCAGGATGGTCCAAGGCTCCCTCCAGTACCTGGTCCATTGGAGGGGATACGGGCCTGAGGAGAGGACTTGGGTACCCGCCCGGGATGTTCACGCTGCAGTATTGCTCAGAAGGTTCCATCTTCGGTTCCCCAATAAGCCGGGTCCACCTAGAAAGGGTCCAGTGGCCCCTCATAAAAGGGGGGTACTGTAAAGGATCTGCCAGACACAGCTTCTGTGTCGACGCCCGTGGTTAGTCAGTCTGCACCTGCTCCTAAGTCTGATCGAGTGACCCCTCCTTCTGCCAATCAGGCTGGGAGGCTGAGGAGTGGGAGAGCCTATCACAGCCTGGCCAGACGGAGCTAGCTCCCGCCCTCTGTCTATTTATACCTTCACTTCCTGCTCCTCCTTTGCCTGTGATTCTCCTGTTTCCTGGCTCTGCTGCTGCTGCTTGAACTATTTGTCCCTGCTTCATATTGACCCTGGCTTACTGACTACTCTCCTGCTCTGCGTTTGGTACCTCGTACACTCCTGGTTTGACTCGGCGCGTTCACTACTCTCCTGCTCTGCGTTTGGTACCTCGTACACTCCTGGTTTGACTCGGCTCGTTCACTTCTCTTGTTGCTCACGGTGTTGCCATGGGCAACTGCCCCATTTCCCTTAGCTTCTGTGTACTCATGTCTGTTTGTCTGTCGTGCACTTATTGAGCGTAGGGACCGTCGCCCAGTTGTACGTCGTCGCCTAGGACGGGCCGTTGCAAGTAGGCAGGGACTGAGTGGCGGGTAGATTAGGGCTAACCTGTCTGTCTCCCTTCCCAGCCATTACACCTACTTCCAATAATTTCTGCAAAACAACCTATGGGATCAAAATGCTCACTATACCCCTAGATAATTTCTTCAAGGGGTGCAGTTTCCAAAATGGGATTACTTGTGGGGGGGTATCCACTGTTTTGTTTCTTTAGGGGGCTTTGCAAATTCAACATGGCGTTTGCAAACCATTCCTGCTAAATTTGAGCTCCAAAAGCCAAATGGCGCTCTTTCCCTTCTAAGCCCTGCTGTATGTACAAACAGTCGTTTATGACCACATGTGGGGTATTGTTTTACATGGGAGAAATTGCTTTACAAATGTTGTGGTGCTTTTTCTCCTTTGGTCCTTGTGGAAATGAGAAAAAATTAGCTGAACCTAATTTTTTTTGAAAGAATGTAGATTTTAATTTTCACGGCCTACTTCCAATAATTTCTGCAATAAACCTGCAGGGTCAAAATGCTTACAATACCCCTAGACAATTTCCTTAAGGGGTCTAGTTTCCCAAATTGGGTCACTTTTGGAGGATTTCCACTCTTTTGGCACCACCTCCTTTGCTTCTGAGGCCTGTGCTTTAATCCATAAGCACAATAGGACCACATGTGGGATATTTCTAAAAACTGCAGAATCCGGGCAATAAATATTGAGTTGCATTTCTCTGGTAAAACCTTCTGTGTTACAGATTATTTTTTATTACAAATGAATTTCGGCAAAAAAAATGAAATTTGTAAATTTCACCTCTACTTTGCTTTAATTCCTGTGAAACGTCTAAAGTGTTAAGAAACTTTCTAAATTCTGTTTTGAATACTTTGAGGGGTGAAGTTTTTGAAATGGGGTGACATATATTTCTAATATATAAGGCCCTTAAAGCCGCTTCACCATTAAAGTCGTCCCTGTAAAAATAGCTTTTTGAAATTTTCTTGAAAATGTGAGAAGTTGCTGCTAAAGTTCTTAGCCTTGTAATATCCTAGAAAAATAAAAGGATGTTCAAAAAACAATACCAATCTAAAGTAGACATATGGGGGATGTTAATTAGAAAAAAAAAATTTGTGGTATAACTGCCTATATTACAAGCAGATACATTTAAATTCACAATTAAATACTGAATGTATCGATCAAATTTTGCCAGTAACATAAAGTCCAATGTGTCACAAGAAAATAACCTCAGGATCGCTTGGATAGGTAAAAGCATTCCAAAGTTATTACCACATAAAGTGAAACATGTAAGATTTGAAAAATGAGGCTCTGTCAGGAAGGACAAAAGTGGCCAAAGTGGGAAGGGGTTAAATGAAGAAGAAAAGATGCAAGTAGTTAATGACAGGTTAAAAAGATGGTTAGGGCTGGGATAAAGACAGTAGTAATGTTGAGGGTGGGGTGGGATTGGGTCAAGTGCACAAGGAGTGAGGTGGGATTTGGAGAATATGGTGGAAAGTTTATTTATCAGTAAAGGGGGAAAAGCAGGTTATTATATAGGGGGCGTGGGGACTGTAGGTTGAAGATGTTTCTAACATACAGTAGTTGATTTTCTTTTTGAAATACAGGATAAGAGGGGGCACCAGGGGACGGAGTAGAAATGTAAAAGTGTTAAATAAATATTTGGGGTTGTGGGACAGAAGATATGACAGCAGAGAAATAGGTTTATTTAGCAGATGTGAGTGTAGATTTGAAGTTGAAAATTGTATTTGTCTTTGTATTTTGTGAAGTCTTCCTTGTTATTGTGGTGTTGTAGAAAACAGTGGCAGGATTTAAATGAAAGTGTATTTATTTGAAAAAAAATTGTCAAGTGGACACAGACTGAAGTAAAAGGCGCTTTATAAATGCTTGACGCAAAACCATGTGGCAATTTTTAATGGACCTACTAGATATATGCACAACAATGAGTGATGTCACATCTGTGACATCTGTATCAGCAGGCAGCAGCACGCTATCAGCACCAGGATTTAAATTAAAATCAATTTTTTTCTTTGTTTAAACTGTCACTTAGACACGTCTGTTTCAGAAGGCAGCGGCACACAAAATCAGAACCAGGATTAATATTATTGAGGAAGAATTGTGAAGAATGTGATGAAGATTGGTAATTTACTAATTATTGTAAGAATTATACAGCTGCAGCAGCTCTCACTCACAGCAATGGCTGTCTGTCTAACCAACACACTGACACTGACTGAATCCTATCTCTCTCTCTTAAATCAATCAATCTCTCTATCAAATCATTGTAAACCTAACTATTCTCTTCTCACAATGAAACACACTCACTGACACTAATCCACTATCTATTTGTAACAGCATTTTCTGATCGGGCTGTTTATAGTGGCTATGTCTCATATGACTGTCATCCACTGAGTCATCAGTGACTAGCACCCATACTCCTCATGATTGGCTGTGCTGAAGAGAAGGCTGCCTGCAAAGCATTATGGGAATGCGCACCGAGGTCATGTGATTTTTCTTCTCTGTCTTCTTGTCTTTTTCTGATCTTTATAATGAAGGTCACAATTTTGTGTGATTTGCCCGGGATGAAGCCTAAACGTTTTAATTCGCAAAAATCCAAAACTTTTGGGAAATTTGTAAGAAATTTGATTTCCGTAGAGTCGTTTCGCTCATGTCTATTAGTTAGCTATTAAAAGGTGTAATTTTGATAAGGGAATGTGTATGATACCTGACAACGAGCCTGGTTCTCCAGAAGCAAATAGTATAGATATTTCAGTTAGCCATTAAAAGTTATCACTTTAATTTGTATCATTCTTATAATAATTATTATTATTGTTAATAATTATAAGATGTGCCTTTAACAAGAAATTGTGGTGCACTATACAAATCATGATTAAATCATCCTAATATGCATTATTTAAATAGACCTACTCCTACTTAAGCCAGATTGTCCCCAATGGTATATAAACCATTCACATGACATTCATTGGTCGAAATATATTCTAGTAGAAGAGATTCATTAAAGGGTTTAGTGAATTACAAGGGACTAACATGAGAGATTAAATTATACAGTTCCAGATGCTGAACTATTAAGAGACTTCCTCTCATCTATTATTTTACCTAAACATAATTTGATCATTTCCTTTTACCCTCATTTGGCATTAATGAACTGAATAAAAAGTGAATCCTGAAAATCTTTACTGTAGAATGTAACTAACTTTATTAATACCCAAGTGAAATACTTGGCTCAGTCTCTGTTTCTTTCTAACTTGGTTTCAGTTCCTCTTTACAATTCCTTGGAGAAATCCTTATTACTAATACAATACATATCTTTAGAAGCAGAACTGCCATGTGGTGGTATAATAGCGCAGTCTAATTGCATTCAAGGTTCTATGTTTTTTTTCCCCTTAATCTGTTACAGTGTCTGAATTCAATAGATGTTAAAATGTGTGGTGACTTTGACTTCTCTGTTGGGAAGAATTAAAAGGTTACTGGAATTACAGGTGGCTGTAAATTAGAGATAGATATAACACAACGTACAACTAATTTAAAGCAAATGTCGTGTTGTGGTGTTAAAGATTATATGTCCACTTAAGCTCTACTAGGGCAAAGCTATGATCACTACCTCCATATTAGTTACATAGTCTATTGGAAAGTTCATCGCAGGCTTCTATTCTGTCCCACCTCTGTACACCACACTGTAGGTCTGATTGTTTAGATTGGCTGCTGTAGATCAACACAACCCCACAAGGACAGTCAATGGCATAACATAATAACATAATCAATGCAGATACACACCGAATGTAGTGCCCTACGCACCAGCGCTGAGATCCCATTCTCTTCCTCTCCGGTTTGGGAAGCTCCTGCATCGGTCACATGCCATGCATCAGTCACGTGCCACTGCAATCGCTGACCTTAGCAGTCATGTGCCATTTATAGCAGCCTGCAGCAGCAGTTGACTAACCCTTTTAGCATGTTGGCGACGCTTGACGTCTATGCTCGTCATGAATGGCTGGACGATACCACATCATGACGAGCATAGACGTCATACCGATCCCGTGGTGTGCCAACGCAATTGGAAGCTGGGCAAGGGCTGTAATACCCAGTTGCAACCCCTCTCTAATGGCGGTGATTAGAGAAACCTCTTATCTTTGCCGTTAACACCTTGAATGCCGCGATCAAAGGTGAACGTGGTATTCAAAAGGAAAAATAAGAAGGGGGACCCCCTATTGATCGCAAAGAAGGAAGAGAAGAGGACGGAAGAGAAGAGGACAAACGGCGCTCCTCTAAGTTAATACCGTTTTGTTCCTCGGGTGGACTCCACTGTGCCCGGGGAGAAGGAATCAAAAAGATAGGAGAAAAAGTGCAGCGTTCGGGACACGGCGCCTGGCAGGTAATTATTCCAAAAGAAGTATATTTTGCTTAGGTATACGTTTTATTGTCACACACTACGCATTTAAGGACCAGACAGGTCCCTTCCTCAGGCTTATACAATGGTACAGAGAATGGTACATCCTTTTATACATACAAAAAGACAGGGGGAAAAAGGTTGCGTTTTTCCTGGAAAGCAGTTACATTTCATTTTGAAAAAAGAGGGAGGAGTGAGAGATTTATCAATTAACTGACGTCAATTATCAGTGTAGAAACATCAACAATGTGTAGTGGTCGCCTTCTGCATGAATGAAGAAGTTGGCTGTGTGTATTCTTGCGAGGCAGTCATTTGCCGCTCCAATAAGTGTTCATCTCACTATTGTGCTATATTTTCATTTTCTTCCTATATGTATTCCTTAACAATGGTGATAATAATCCAATAAAAGCAATCCTCTTTTTTAGTAGTACCGCAAAAACGTATCCTTTTCACACCCCTTTTTAATAATACAGATTGGTGAATACACTACTGATAATAATGCATATCACTTTTAATAACTGGGAACTAATGAAATATATCATTTTTTTCGTTTTTTCATGTATGTATCAATACTTGAATCTCTTTGACAGGGGATGATTTTGAATGAACGGCACACCCGACTTCATTTCAAACCATAAACATGGAATATGAAAAGTTTTTTTTTTTTAAGTTTTAAAACCACTAGATTTCATTAACATGAGGGTGAATGTAACAAAATATGTTAATTTTTTAATAATTGATTATGCTTTTATTTTATATACGAAGTGGAACTGCTTCCACACATTTTTAGTTTTTACGGTACTACTAAAAAAGAGGAGTAATAACTGGATTGCTTTTATTGGATTTTTATCACTATTGTTAAGGAATACATATAGGAAGAACAGGAAAATATACACATGATAACAGCACAATAGTGAGATTAACACTTATTGAAGCGGTAATTGACAAACAGACGTTTTATGGCCAGACAATCCAGGGTCTATTGAAGGACCCCAGGGCTGTCTGACCATATTTCCATACTTAGATATGTCCTAACAACTGCCTGCTTACTATCAGTTGACAGGCTAATGTATTGGCATATAGACATATGCCAGTACATTAAAGTTAAAAATTCTAAATCAAAATGAAAAATCCCCCTGAGGGATTACAATTTTTTTAAGTAAATAAGAAAAGAAGTAATGTTAAATTATGAACTGGAGGAAACGTAACACCGGCTACACCGTCTCATCCCCACCAGTATTCTTATCTGATTTATGTATATTGATCAGTTATTTATGTATGAGTACCACCTGCCTGGTCAATGTACCTGGATATAGCTTAGCTTTAGCTACTCTGTGTATGTATCACAATATGTTTCTATTGCTTTTTTAAAATTTATTTTCTATGACTGGATGTAACTAATTTTTGCAGATTCTTGTTTTCTGTTTTTATGTGGGTACCCCATGTTGGGGCTCTCACTGTTTGTTATACCTTTTTTCAACTATATATATATATATATATATATATATATATATATATATATATTTTTTTTTTTTTATTTTTATTTTTTATTTTTTTTTAAAGTTTATGTGTAGTACTAGTCTTAGGCCTCATGTACATGGTGGAGCTGTGTGCACTAGGCCTGTACAGAGGGACTAGGATTCCTTATGGTGCCTTTGCAACCTTGCTATACTACAAGGTTTTTCTCCCCTAATAGTAAATGCATTGAATAAATTCAAGTATTGCACATAAATTATATATTTTCCAAAGTCTATTAATTTTGAGGACAAATAACTTCTAGAGCGTATTATCCTTATCTTACTACTAATAGTTTGTATTTCTAAATTGCATTGAATGCTGTTAGAAATGCCTATATATTTTCACTTTAAGAAAAAAATTACTTGTGCCATTTATATGCTGATAACAGCCAAGACACTTGTAGGCATCCTTGGTTCTTTACATATCATTTGTTAAAATCTACTCTTTTCTTGTCATAAGCACATCTACTCTCTCTGGTGAAAGCACTATGAATTTAGCAGCTTGTTTAAAGTGGTGCCTTAAATAAAAAAGAAGAAACCGTTTTCAAAATACAGAGATATTGTGATATGCCAACAGCAGATTTTCCTTCCTGTTGCACATGAGCCATTGACTTTCACAGCAAGCAACAATGATATATGAGAACTGTCAAGGGCATCCATGATATGTTCCCATTGAGAGAAGGTGACGAGGACAGACATATCATCACAATGTGAGGATAAGAAAAAAGACCTGTTCAAAATGCAAAGCATCTTCAAGCATCAACAACGCCTGCAGCTAATGCACAATAGGGTACAATGTTAACATATTGTTGATTACCATTTGGTTATCATAATGTACGGCTCATGCAAGCATACCAGCTATTGAAGAAAGTGATGTGCATAAAAATGGAATAATAAAGTTTCTAGATTGTAATAGAACCATGCTGTCAAGCTTCAATACACAGCAACTATATATATAATCAGTATCCTTGTGATTGTAATAAAGGATACGTTTATTTTTGCCAACCTATGGACAAATGGCCTTTTATGGTGCAACTCTAGACTCACTAGCACATGTCACCATTCCCTATTCTTATAAATATTTTTTGGAAAGAGGAAAATAGTGCTTAACTTTTGATTTAAGAAATCTGTCAAAATTCAGCTGGTTCCTATGCAAAGGTATAGAGTAGTGTGGCGAGCTCGGAATAATCTATAAGGAGATGGATAGAGAAAGTGAGTGTTAAGGTGGCCGCAGGCCCATCTCACTCTATTTTGTTGCGCAGAATAAATTATTTTGGCAAGTAAAGGTTGTCTTAGTCTTCTGTTGGGTTCTAGTTTCATAACTTAATAAGCAGAACATTTGTATGGAAATAATATGCACTTCTTGGGTTTTTGTGGGTTTCCTCTGGGTTTCTCTCCACACTCCATAAACCTTCGGATCACTAACCTTCTGAGGTTAATTACCTTGAAATAAACCTGCCCCTAGTGTGTGCCTAGATGACAAGCACTGATCGGAGTGATTGCATGACCAAAGATGTTAGTGCTACATAACCAATGGGATATAATGAAATAATATTTTATCAGTGAAAAGCAAAAAATGAAACATGAATAATTATTGTAAATAATAATTCTAATAATACACATAATAAGTATTCTAATAAAATTAAAAGATAAATGAGTTTATGGCCTGGTACCCATTGCTTTGCCTGTATAGAGATAGAGTCCCTGTGGCTTCACACTACGGAACTGTAGGCAATCTGTGTCTCCATACAAGAGCAACTTGGGAGAATATCTCCATAATATGCCAGTTGGTGGAGCTTAACACAGCATCTAACATAAAATTACCTCTGTATAAAATTGGTGGCACACAGAGATCACCTTTTATGAGTGATGTATTACAGCTCTGTACAATTTGGAGCATGTACAGAGCCATTGTAAAGTTGTGTGCATTAGCCCTGAAGTTAAAGGTGTTGTACAATAGCTGGTTCTGTTCAAAAACAGTGCTTTACCTGTTCATAGGTTGTGTGTGATATTGAAGCTAAACCACACCCTCTTTAATGTAGCTGAGCCACAATACCAGACACAACCCATATACGGGTATGGCGTTGTTTCTGTAAGAAAGCAGCCATGATTTTCTAATTTTGTACAAACCCTTTAACAGTATAGACTTAAGTAAATGACGAAAACAAGGCAAATGAGACATTAAAACTTCTAGGAAAAGTCTGAGGTTTTGAATATCAGTGTTCCAGGTTCTATGGCCAACTGATCTTTGAGCTGAGATGGAGGGAAGATAAAATCACATATCTGGGGGTTCACCTCACTCCTTGCTGGTACACCCTTTTTTGCACAAACTTCCTCCCTCTCTAACAAAAATTGAAAACAGACCTATTGCATTGGGCTTCTATGCCTCTTTACTGGTTCGGCAGGACAGTAGCTGTTAAGATGACGGTTCTTCCCAGAATCTTAGATTTCTTCCGCACTTTACCAATAGATGTCGCTGCCCCCTTTTTAAAAGACCTCCAAAGGCTTACCTTGTCCTTCGTTTGTGGTCCGAAATATTGTAGAGTCCCAGAAAATACTTTATATGCTCCTTAAGCCGTTAGTGACCGCCCCATAGTGTTTTTACGGCGGCCACTAACGGGTATTATTCCGATGCACTAGCCTTTTTACGACGCTGCATCGGAATAAATAAACAGAGCAGGGAGCCGTTAAATCTCCCTGCTCACAGCTACCAGAGGTAGCTGAGGGCTTGGGGCATCCCTGCTCGAACGGGTGAGATCGATATCTCACCCGTTTAACCCTTCAGATGCGGCGCTCAATAGCGAGCACCACATCTGAGTGGTTTTGGAGAGAGGGAGGGAGCTCCCTCTCATCCCACTGACACCCGGCGATAAGATCGCCGAGTGCCTGTGTCTCCCATTGCATCCGGGGGCCTAGTAGTGTATGCCTGCTAGGTCATGCCAGAGGCATGGCCTAGCAGATGCCTGTCTGTTTTACACGGACAGCCATAATACACTGGAATACAGAAGTATTGCAGTGTATTATAAGTGCAATCGTAGGATCGCATAGTGAAGTCCCCTAGAGGGGCTAGTAAAAAAGTGAAAAAGAAAGCAAAAAAAAATAAAAACCCACTTTTTCCCCTTACAAACTGCTTTATTATTAAAAAAACAATCAAATAAAGATAAAAAGTTACATATATTTGATATCTCCGCATCCGTAACCACCCAAACTATAAAGTTATTACATCATTTAACCCGCACGGTGAACGTAGTAAAAAATAAAATAAAAAACAATGCAAAAATTGAGGTTTTCTTTAAATCCTGCCTTAAAAAAATTGTGATAAAAAATGATCAAAAAGTCGCATTTACTCCAAAATGGTACCGATAAAATCTATAAGTCGTCCCGCAAAAAAAAGCCCTCATACAACTGCATCGGCGAAAAAACAAAAAAGTTATGGCTCTTCAAATACGGAGACACAAAAACAACTAATTTTGAAAAAAAAGTGTTTTCACTGTGTAAAAGTAGTAAAACATACAAAATCTATATAAATTTGGTATCATTGCAATCGCAACAATGCGCTGAATAAATGTATTATGTTATTTATACCACACGGTAAACGGCGTAAATTTAGGATGCAAAAAAGTGTGGCGAAATTGCAGGTTTTTTTCTATTCCCCCCCCAAAAAAAAAAGTTCATAAAAGTTAATCAATAAATTCTATGTACCCCAAAATGGTGCTATTAAAAATGACAACTTTTCCTGCAAAAAAACAAGACCTTATACAGCTATGTCAACACAAAAATAAAAAGTTATAGCTCTTTGAATGAGGCGATGGGAAAACGTAAAAAATGGCTTGGTCATTAAGGTCTAATATAGGCTGGTCATTAAGGGATTAAGCCTCTGGGGGTTTGGGTTTACCGAACCTCACTAAATATTATTATGCTGCTCGCCTGACACCCTTAGTCTCACACCATAGTAGCAGTAATCAAACACGTTTCTCTTGAACAGGCAGCTACCCCTGATGTCCCTGTAGACCCGTTGTTATGGTTGAAGCTCAAACACAGACCATCTATATTGTGTCCACTCCTCTCTTCTTCCTTGGCGCTGGGTCACAGGTTTTGGCTCTGTCTGTACATATGCCTGCAGCTAGATTGTTTGCTAATCCTATTTTTGCTCCTGGAATGCAACCATCAGCATTTCAATGGTGGTTGGATAAGGGTTTGTATGAATTGGACACTTTTTTGGTAGACTAAGCATAAAACCCTGCCATTTTTATCAGTCTGTACACCACATGCCCGACTCTGAGATTTTTTTCTTTCACCATTGTATGTCCTCATTTAGACCTGCTTCGGATCTGCAAAGTACGTCTGTATTCGAAAATTAATGCTTGAATAATCCTAGTGGTCATCATCTCTTGTCTCATATTTACTCATATTTAGTTTCTCCGTCGGACAAACTATCATATATGTCTATGTGGGAGAGGGACTTACACACATCCTTTACTGTAAGAGAATGGCAGTATATGGCAGAACGTACTGCGAAAATTTCTATTATAAAGTTTTTACGATGGTACTTAGTTCCCTTTAGACTGGCCAAGATGTTCCCTTCTTCCTCATCATTGTGCTTCAGGCACTGTGGATGTGTGGGAGATCTTTTGAATATATGGTGGGGTTGCCCGAAGGTACGTCAATTTTGGTGGAGAATCTTTAACATGATATATTCCATAACTCAGATTAATTTGACACTGTCCACGTCACAGGTGTTACTTATAGAGACTGTCCCTGGCTTATCTATGCCTCTCATAAATTTGTATCCTTTCTTTTTCTGGCAGCCAAAATTGCTATAGCTACATCTTGGAAAAGTCCTGTGATTCCTCTTCGTCTGATTAAGACTAAGTTGAATTGGATTATGATAAATGACCGAAAACACTGTATAGTTTCGGATAAGGAAGTGACCTTCCTTCAAGTGTGGCAGCCATGGCTCAGATACCTAGGGATGATCTCTTAGGTTTATTTTGCCTATAGGATATTCGACCCTCATTCTCCTACCTTTCTCCCCTCTTTTTTTTTTTTTGACGTGTAACAATATTTGGTATATATTTGCCTTTTATAGTTCGATTTATGCGGACTGCCCCGGCTGCTACTTGTATTGTTTGACATATGTTTTGTTTTTTTAAAACCTTCAATAAAAATTATTGAAACAAAAACTTCTAGGAAAAGAGGTTTATATGGAATTTTAGAAACCACACTCTATTATCTTTGGACAAATACATAAGTCTTTAGGGGTTTCTCTGATATGTTCCCTTGGCATTGAGTAGTAAATAGTGCAGATCACAGGCAGATGTTTTTTGTTCTTTAATCAAAAGAGGACACAAAGGGAGGATCTGAGAATGGATGAGTGCTCATATAGGAAGGCTGACTCATCTAGTTTTAACAGAAACTTGCAAAAGCTTCAGATGCTACTAATGAGCTCATTATCATCATATGATGTCTGCTAAAATTCTACCGTGCCAGTTAAAATGGGAAGCGAACCAACAAAACAGCTCCTCAAATAGTTTGTTGTATCATACTCTACAACTGGGGTAAGCAGTTTACAATGGCTCAATTAAATATTAACAAGGATCCAAAAATATCTTAAACAAGCTCCCATTTTACAAACTGAACTCCCTAATTACAGTGCACTTATGAGTTGTTGCAGGGGATATGCATCCTTGTGCATGATATTGTTAATTTTGCCATAGTCTACGCAACATCTGATGCTGCCGTCTTTCTTCTTTACGAGGACTGTGGGTGCAGCCCACGGACTGTGGCTTTCATCTGTATCATTCATCTCCTTGAGCATTTTCTTTACTGCCTGATAGATAGCCGGTGGTATGGGACAGTTCCTCTCCTTGATAAGAGGATGGTATCCTGTTGAAATGTGGTGCTGGATGACGGTTGTCTTCCCAAAGTACATGGGGTGTTGACTAAAAGCTTGTTGATGTTCTCCGGCAACAGCTATAACTCTGTCAATCTGTACTTCTGGATTACTATCAATTCCTACATGGATCTCTGCCCACTAGGGTCCTATGGTCTTCTCTGGTTTAGCCTGACTCTGTGTAAATTGCTGCGAAACTGTAGTCTCAGGGCTCTAGACGTCTTGAAAGAAAATCTGTGAGAGGGTAGTCACTGAGCTGTACTTACTTCAACAGCTGTTTTACAGAGATTCAGAAGGTGAATGGGTACTCTTCCATTGACAACAGTTACTAGGCTTCAGGCTGCTAACACTGTTAGATGTTCGTTCAGAGAGAGGGCCTCCACTAGGACCAGGTAATCTTGACCTTGCAGTATTGGACGAGAACGGCACCACGCCATAATTTCTGTCTCAATTTCAGATCCTGGCAGTTCTCACCCTTTTATTAGCAAAGTTTTGTTGGGCATGCAGGATTGTATCTTGACTGACGGCAGGAGCCATAAGAGACGTTCTATGTATGGCATCCAGCACTTCTTCGCAGCAGTTTCGTATATAACATTCATGCCCAGTACCACTGGAGGAAAACCATCATACCAAATGTTCACAACAATTACACCTTTCCGTTTTGTCACGGCCGTGGTCATGGACAGCCGCCGTTCCTTACCTTGCAACAGCCGTGACCACAGACCGTTGGCATCCTGCCAGCGTCTCCCTCCTAGGAAATGTCAGAACTCGCAGCAGTCTGGCCCTAATCTGTGTGCTATGGTGCCCGCGCGCTCGGTCCTGGCCTCAACGGTCCAGCGAGCTCACATGTTAAAGTTCCCTAATTAACCCCTGTTCATCCTGGACTCCCATGTTTGCATTGCAAATGGTCCCTTATTGTTTTCCTGCTCCCAGTGTTCCCGTGCACTGCTTCCTATCCCCTGTATCCCATGCTGTGTTTTGTTCTTGAGCCTTTTTAGTATCGGAGCCGTGCCTTGCCTTGCCTGCTGGAATACACCACGTCTGGTGTCATCTGCCATCCCGGATACCATCCACCAGATCTTGCGCAACCTGCCACACCTGCTGGAATATACCACGTCTGGTGTCATCGGCCATACCAGATACCATCCTCCACGTCTGGCGCAATCCACCACATCTAGCCCCATCTGTGCAAGAGCCCTTGCCGCCGTCTGGACTATTCCAGGTACCCTTGTGCTACACTCCTTCCATAGACTTTGCATAAACTGTGAGTTGGTCAGCTGCCTCTCCACAACGGTGGAGCGGCCTAGTGGGTCCAAATACCTCTAGATCGTGACACACTGCAATTAAGTTCCTACCACCTTGATCGTAGCTCCCAGTAGCAGGAGCAATTGGGTATCAACAGGGCTGTATTTAGAGTTGATTTTACCCTAGGCACTTTTAGTGCAGACACCCCCCATAACCCCAGAAGTTACAGAAACAGCATAGCTTGCTGACATTGTGGACCCAGGAAAGTTTAGTATAATAATTGTTTTGATTTTTTATGTGTTACTAATGTTTTTTTTTTTAGTGTTAGTTTGTGTTTTTTTACAGGTTCGCTTCTTGGACTACTTTGGATTTAAGGACTACTACGATTACAGCATATTTTACTTTCATTAAAATGGTTAACAAGAGTAGTGTAGGTTTTTTATTTCAGTAAAAATAAAAAAATATTTGTGTCTGTGTTTCTTTTTAACTTTATTACACCTGCCTTAGTAATAGCTACTCCCTGATTGACAGCATCCATTACTAAGGTGAGAAAGCGCTACACAATTGGAATAGTAGAATTATGCATAGTTAGATTTATTGCATAAAAGGAAGTGCAACGCGTTTCAGCGCGGAACATGCGTCTTCATCAAGCCAATAATAGGTTAAAACAAGCATAGGGATACATCTTAAATACACATGTGGCTAGGGGCAGGGGATCAAAGGCAAAAAACCGCCTTGTCCCTGATGAGTTGTGTTGAATCTTTGAGATATGATGGAAGTCTTAGAACCTTGGGCTGAAGATGTAGGTCTATGAAGTGTGATAAGTTGCTTGTGAGGGAGCCTATTCCAGATATGATTGGACGGCCTGGGGGATTGATAGAGGACTTATGGATTTTGGGGAGATGATATAGGAAAGGTAGATTAGGGTAAGAGATGTTTAGAAAGTTATATTCTTTTTTAGATAAAAGACCTTCACTATGACCGCGATCAATCAGAGCTTTGTATTCAGTAGTATAGAAAGATAGGGAATTGGTAGTCATTTTTTCATAGAAAGTGTCATCTGACAATAATCTCAAGGCCTCATTAATGTAGTCAGTACGGTCTTGAAGAACTATACCACCACCCTTATCAGCTGACCGGATCACAATAGAGTCCTTTTTGGAGAGTGTTTTTAGAGCTTTTCTCTCTGGTTTAGTAAGGTTATCTTTAGAGGGGGTCTGGTGGTCGAGTGATCTAAATTCCGTGTTCATTATATTTGAAAATGTTTCCAAAGCGGACTTGCGGTGATGTAAAGGGTAGAAATTAGATTTGGGTCTCACATCTACACAGACATGTTCAGTAGTCAGGGGGTTATTTTGGGGGGTATTATTGGTAGCTATCAGTGTGGGAACTATGGAGAAGTGTCTGGCCAGGGTCAATTTTCTAATTAATCTGTTGAGATCCATGAATAAGTCAAAGCCTTTTGGGGTTGTGGAAGGACAAAACGAAAGACCCTTAGAGAGTTGGTTGATTTCATTAGGGTTAAGAGTGTACTTAGATAAATTGAAGATTTTTAAAGTGTTGGTCTGGTCAGGTGCGTTTGCTGCTGAACTTTCTGACTGATTTTTTGTGGTGGTTCTAGATCTTTTCTTTTTTCCTCCTCTACATCCCCTGTATTTGTGTCTATTTTTCTTTTTAATGATGTTTTCTGTAGTTTTGGAAAGAAACAGGTGATTGTCTGGGATTTTGGACTCTTGAGCATAGGTATCAGGAGTGTGGTGGATTGGGAAGTTGGGGTTATGGGTGGCATGGTAGGTTCTGATGGGAGTCCTCAAAAAAGAAATGGAAGAGTATGTGTTGTTGGTAATATTAGAGAGGACATCAGTGGAAGAGTTATCAATACAACCTGGGGGTTCATCAAAGGGTAACGTAGTGGACAGCATGGGCAGCAGGGGGGTTGGCAGAAGCTGGGACAATATAGAGAATGTATTGTCATGGATGGTGAGATTAAGTAGTGAGGATGAGAGATGTTCTGACTGATCCATGTCTATTGAGTCATTGAAAATGGAAATTTCAACAAAGGGGGATCCAGGTGTGTGTGTGGGAATGTTGAGAATTGAGAGTCTAGCTTCAAGTTCAGAGGGGTCAAAGGCATGGATGGGAACTGAGCCTAAACGGGTAGGGATTCAGGGATTGAAAAGGGTGGTATTAGTGATATGTTCAGGAGCAATGTTGGTGGTGTGATCCTGTGTGTTGCTAACAGAGACGGGGATGTTAATGGTAGTGGTTGAAGGTTTGACATTATTGGTATGTTTGTTGTGAGTATATGAACTGACAAGTTGTCTTAAATTTTTAGGTTCTTTCTTGTGTTGATAAGGTGTGCGGTAAGCGTTAGGATTTCTCGTTATAAAGTCAGAGGGGGCTGATGTCTCGGTTATTGAGTTAGTGGTCCAGAACCCCTAGGGTTATCTGAATAGTCAGACCTGTCTCAAGTCAGTTTCTTGGCTTTCTTAAGAGTGATCTCTCGTTCATATTTATTTAATCTATTTTTGGTGGATGTGCTCAGTTTTTCAAAATCAGGGTGGTCTGTATAAGTTGTTAGGTTTTCCCTAATATTATCTATCTCAATGCCCAAGTCGGTACATTGGGAAATTCTCTTATCCAAGATTTTGACTGTGCTGCTGCTGCTACTCTCTCCCCCTTGTCCTTCGCTGATCCTCTGAACATCGGTATGCTCTTTCAATATCATTTTAAATCATTTCTATCTGCTCTCTCATCCTGCACCGTGGTTTTTACCATAATGTTTTACATCCGTATGTAATTGGGTCTACTAACCCATCCTGCAACTGTTTGATTATGTGCCATTTTTTGTACTCTTTTAACATTTTATTCAGTCCCCAGTATCAATCATATGCTCTTTGTATTTTATGGCTATTGTAACTGTCAGTCTTCAATAGATGACGTCATCCACATCTGTTCTCATCTGTGTATCTGATTGTTTCTGTTTTTGGCGGTTTTTTGCCTTTGATCCCCTCCCCCTAGTCACATGTGTATTTAAGATGTATCCCTATGCTTATTTTAACCTATTATTGGCCTGATGAAGACGCATGTTCTGCGTTGAAACGCTTTGCCCTTCCTTTTATGCAATAAATCTACCTATGCATCATTCTAGTATTCCAATTGTGTAGCGCTTTCTCAAATATCCAGTTTTAACATATATGTTTTTTTTAAAACATATATAATCTTTTTTATTGCTATTAACTCGCGGCGCAATACCATTGTTGCCAGTACCTGATTACTGAAAGCTGCAACCTTTTTACAACACTACTTACGCCTCTAAGGTGTACCTGCCAGTACAAGCTCTCACGGTGAGTGCAATAACTTACCCTTGCTATCTATTACCCTACCTATCAAGGTTTATCTTGCACCATGTGGCGCTGTGTACTTTTTTATTTTCTCAGACATTACTAAGGTAAGGCTTCACGTTAGCCGCTGAAAAGGCAAACACTAACCCCCATTATTAACCCATACCCACCGCCACCAGGCGAAGAGCCGGGTACTATCCAGAACCCAACAATTTGCAGACAAAATTGTGGCCCTTTCCACCCTGGTAATGCTAGTCTGCTGCACTGTGTTGTATCTGGCTGGGTATGAAAAATGGGGGAACCCCATGTTGTTTTTTTGAGTTATTATTATTATTATTATTATTATTATTATTTTTTTAAAACGATGTGGAGTCCCCCTCATTTTTCATAACCAGCCAGATACAAAATAGCAGCAGCAGGCTAGCATTACCAGGTGGGAAGGGCCACAGTTTTTGGGCTTTCCCAGCCTAATAATACCATCCTGCAGCCGCCCCAGTGCCCAACCTTTACTACAGATGGTCGGGTACTGGATCATACCAATACCTTCCCGGTACACCTGGATGTGGTGGGTACCGGGGTAATAATGGGGGGTTACTGCTAGCCTTTTCACTGGCTAACACTAAGTCCCGCCTTAGTAATGGATGCTGTCTATCAGACAGCGGCCAGTACTAAGGCAGTATAGATCAAATCTGTGGCACTCTGCAAGTTGTCTGGGTGCTGTAGGTAGGGTTCCCACCCCGTAGATACTTGCAATAAAAAACTTAAGCACTCCTTTGGTTGAAACAGCAAAATAGGTTTATTTAAAATAAGGCAATATAAGAGAAAAGGTGTAATGTTTTGGCCACAATCTGGCCTTTATCAAACTCATTTCCAATAAGGCTTTTTCTATTGACCAGCGGCAATAGAGTCTGATAAAGGCCAGATTGTAGTCGAAATATTACACCTTTACTCTTATATTGCCTTTGTAAAGGGTAGTGTCCCCTTTCAATGGAAATGGAGGGGTGGTATGTGTAGTGTATGTATATATATATATATATATATATATATATATATACACTACTATTCAAAAGTTTGGGGTCACCCAGACAATTTTGTGTTTTCCATGAAAACTCACACTTATATTTATCAAATGAGTTGCAAAATGACTAGAAAATATAGTCAAGACATTGACAAGGTTAGAAATAATGATTTTTATTTGAAATAATAATTTTCTCCTTCAAACTTTGCTTTCGTCAAAGAATGCTCCATTTGCAGCAATTACAGCATTGCAGACCTTTGGCATTCTAGCTGTTAATTTGCTGAGGTAATCAAGAGAAATGTCACCCCATGCTTCCAGAAGGCCCTCCTACAAGTTGGATTGGCTTGATGGGCACTTCTTGCGTACCATACGGTCAAGCTGCTCCCACAACAGCTATATGGGGTTGAGATCTGGTGACTGCGCTGGCCACTCCATTACAGATAGAATACCAGCTGCCTGGTTCTTCCCTAAATAGTTCTTGCATAATTTGGAGGTGTGCTTTGGGTCATTGTCCTGTTGTAGGATTAAATTGGCTCCAATCAAGCGCTGTCCACAGGGTATGGCATGGCGTTGCAAAATGGAGTGATAGCCTTCCTTATTTAAAATCCCTTTTACCTTGTACAAAGGTACAAAGCTCCCACTTTACCAGAACCAAAGCAACCCCAGACCATCACATTACCTCCACCATGCTTGACAGATGGCGTCAGGCACTCTTCCAGCATCTTTTCAGTTGTTCTGCGTCTCACAAATGTTCTTCTGTGTGATCTAAACACACCTCAAACTTTGATTTGTCTGTCCATAACACTTTTTTTCATATAATCTTTTCCTTTTACTAGCCAGTCTCAGATATGGCTTTTTCTTTGCCACTCTGCCCTGAAGGCCAGCATCCCGGAGTCGCTTCTTCACTGTAGACGTTGACACTGGCGTTTTGCGGGTACTATTTAATGAAGCTGCCAGTTGAGGACCTGTGAGGCATCTATTTCTCAAACTGGAGACTCTAATGTACTTGTCTTGTTGCTCAGTTGTGCAGTGGGGCCTCCCACTTCTCTTTCTACTCTGGTTAGAGCCTGTTTGTGCTGTCCTCTGAAGGGAGTAGTACACACCGGTTTAGGAAATCTTCAGTTTCTTGGCAATTTCTCGCATGGAATAGCCTTAATTTCTAAGAACAAGAATAGACTGTCGAGTTTCACATGAAAGCTCTCTTTTTCTAGCCATTTTGAGAGTTTAATCGAACCCACAAATGTAATGCTCCAGATTCTCAACTAGCTCAAAGGAAGGTCAGTTTTATAGCTCCTCTAAACAGCACAACTGTTTACAGCGGTGCTAACATAATTGCACAAGGGTTTTCAAGTGTTTTCTAATCATCCATTAGCCTTCTAACACAGTTAGCAAACACAATGTACCATTAGAACACTGGAGTGATGGTTGCTGGAAATGGGCCTCTATACACCTATCTAGATATTGCATTAAAAACCAGACGTTTGCAGCTAGAATAGTCATTTAGCACATTAACAATGTATAGAGTGTATTTCTGATTAATTTAATGTTATCTTCATTGAAAAAAAGTGTGCTTTTCTTTCAAAAATAAGGAAATTTCTAAATGACCCTAAACTTTTGAACGGTAGTGTATATATATATATATATATATATATATATATACATATATATATATATATATATATATATATATATATATATAGAGAGAGAGAGAGAGACATAGTACACTGTAACGGCACCAAGACTTCAAGGTAGATGAAATCATGGTGGATTTATTCACCTCAAGACAGCAACGTTTCAGTTCAACAGGATAGCTTGAGAACGTTTCTTGTTGAACCGAAACGTTGCTGTCTTGAAGTGAATAAATACACCCTGATTTCATCTACCTTGAAGTCCTGGTGCCGTTACTGTGTTCTATGATTTTCTCTATTTAAAATGGGGAATTGATTCATCCGCTGGTGACGAGCACATGGCCTGATTTTCTGGATCTGTTGGAGTGCTGTGTTTATCTGTGTTTGGACTGTATATATATATATATATATATATATATATATATATATATATATATATATATATATATATATATATATATATAATATGTATATCTTGATGTCCCAGGAGCCAGGTCTGTAGAATCACAGACTTGGTCGTAAGAATCTACTCAAAAGAAGACAATGACAATTAGTCATTGTCCTGATTTGATTAGCAGAAAGTGAGACGGGAGATGCTGCCTTTGATCTCCTGTCTCCTTACTCTGCAGGTGGCCAGAGAGGTAATTGGGGATGTATCTTCTGATACACTCATGTACCACAGGACATCCCCACTGATTAACTTACCTCCCTTCCCACTCGAGATTCTGGGGAGGAAGCAGGAAGTTCCAACTGCTTCCATCCCCCTCACTAGATAATGAGATTCCATGAGGGAGCAATAAGCCCATGCCCTTCCCCCCTTGCACGTGCATGAGCATGTCATGTCATACAGATGTGCACGGGAGGGTTTAAAAGGACAAACGGTCCCACACTTCTGTCTCTTGCCTCAAGCACTTCCCTCCTGAGAGAGACGACACCAACCTTGGACCAAATGAGCTGCTAAGTATCCACGTGTAGCAGCAGCAACACACAACTTCTCCCCCCCGTAAAACAACACTTCCCTGTTCAACCCTTTCCCTTCTGCCTGACCTGCATATTCCCATGTACCTGTTTAACCCTTTCCCACTATTTACCTGCTATGCCCTGGCATACAGCAACCCATTCCCCTTGTTAACCTTTTTTCCTCCTGAGTTCTTACGTTAACCCTTGCTGGCCCTGTTACCTGATTAACCCTTAGTGTACAGGGATAGTAATTGCTAGGTGGGAGTGGGACAGAAACAGTGAGCATGAGCATGTGTATTGTATTGTAACATAACTGTATTCATATGTATATTTATGTAAGTGGGTGGTGGTATGACGTAGGATGGTGATACCGTGTTTATACTGTACTACATATAGTGTGAGTATACTCAGTATATATTAACTTGTTATATGTATTGGGGTATACTGATACTATACTGTGATCAGTTACTGTGTTCTGTGTTCTGTGTTTGTTGTATTTGATATGTATGTGTGATTATTGTTAGTAATAAATATTACCCTTTATTTACTATACAATTGTAGTTATTTTACGGTCTTATTCCCTTGAGTAGCAGCAAAGCAAGTAGATTAACGTTAGTATAAGGAAAAGGTAGGGGAACTAGGCATAACACTAGTGACCCTGATTATAAAGGAGGTAGCAATGGTTGGTGACAAAAGCAAGTGAAATCCACCATTATACCAGGCCTTTAACAGTCTTATTTAAAATAAACCTATTTTGCATATTTCAACTGAAGGAGTGCTTGAGTTTTTCATTGCCAATACTAAGGCAGTAGCAATAATTTAAAAAAAATGCACTAACACATAAATAACTATTTTATTGAAAAAATGAAAAAAGCCATCATCGAAGAACAGCAAAACAATTATCATATTTACCTTCCTGGGTCCGTGAAAGTTAACTAAGCTGTGGCAGCTCTAAGCTGTCATTGGTTAATTTACATATCGTGGTCCCAGGTTACCTCAGTTTATTGGCCTACTTTTAAAAGTAGGCCAATTAACTTAGGTAGCCGGACATCACGTGATGTAAACTAACCAATGACAGCTTAGAGCTGTCTCTGCTTAGTTTACTGAGTCTTGTAAGTGGCGCAGGTTTACCTGAGATGTGCCAGAATTTTGGCCCATCTTTGGTGCATGTGCCACTATGAACCTAGTGCTGGACTCCATTAGATAAACGGAATCCCCGCGCTAGGAGTTACTAGCATCACCCCGGCATCAACATTTACTTTTGTCGTTGATGCAGGCCTGGTCTTTTCTGATTGGTCCATTCCCAGTGGAACGCTGCCAGATGGCACGATGACGGCATCGCCCCGCCTGCACAACAAAAAAGTGTCAAAGTGCGAAGAAGGGAACTGATGGTTCCCTTGCCTCGGCTGCGCTTTTAATTGTATTTGCGTCCTAAGGACACTGATACAATTGAAGCGACTGTCTGTTCCCGGGGACTGGGACATACAACATGGTAAAATAACACATACCTTACCTGGTGCCCTCCAGTTGTCTAGTGGATCTGGCGTTCCCCTTAGCGCTGTCCAGAAATGGCAGCAGTGCTACTTAAACTATGAGTCTGAGCAGGGCCGGCCTTAAAGGGAACCTGTGACCAGGATTTCACCTATTAAACAAGCAATGCCTGGTGGTAGTGGGTGAAAAATAATTTCTATATAACCTATAATTGTCCTCTTAGTCGGCTCTGTAGCTTTAGTATTCAGTTTTTTAGCGTTCCCGCACCGTATGCTAATGAGCATAAAATAATCATATCTTCGATTGAAAAGAGTCAACTCCTCGTTTGACAAGGGTCATATCTTCAATCCTCAAGTCAGTCCGAGTTTACCCAGCCTTCTTACTTTTGATTGACAGCTCCTCGCCTTCCCCCTGCACACACAATCCCGTGCTTGTGCATTAATGTCCTTTTCTGGTGTGTGCGCACAAAGGGACACCACATTATTACGATAAAAGGCGCAAAATGTTTGCAGACCGTTATTTAGAGTCGGAGGAGGAGTTTAGGAGAGGGGATAACGGCAATTAACTTTTTATAGCAGCGGCCAGTGAGGGATAAGTAAAGTTCAATAGGTGAAATGCTGGTTACAGGTTCCCTTTAAGTTGGATGGCACCCTGTGCAAGACTCTGTCTTGCTGCTCTCCACAAACCAAAAATTAACCACATATTTACTGTACATACATAAAGGCACATATTTAGACATACAGGCAAATATATATGCACACACACAAACACAGGCATATAAATATGCACATACTGGAACATATACAAATACATACAGACCCATATAAACCCACACAGGCAAACATATACACAGTACAGATAATGTAGTAGACATTACCTACAGTCCTAGGTAATACCACAGATGATGTAGAGGATGTTACCTGCAGTCCCATGTAAAACCACAGATAACACACAGTGATAACTCACTGAGTACAGATATTGTAGCAGACAATACCTGCAGTCCTATGTAATATCACAGATAACACACAGTGATAACTCTCTGAGTACAGATAATGTAGTAGTGTTACATACAGTCCTGTGTAACACCACAGATAATATACGGTGATAACTCTCTGAGTACAGATAATATAGTAGATGCACACACACAGAAATATATGCACATACTGACACATATATAGGTACTTAGGCACACAAATACGCGCACAGAGCATATATGAACACATATTGGAACATATACACATCCAAACACAGACACATATATACACACACAGACACATATAGAGGCACAAATACCAGACAGATTCTCAATTAGGCACTCACCATATCCCTTTCTGACAGGCTTCTTGCAGGGCAGGCTGTGGGCGGAGCTTCCTACTCTCCCCTAGATGCATCTGCTCCTGTATTCTGTGTGCCGGCCCTGAGACACTCCTTCTGTTCTTGGATTGGCTGCAGCAGCTCATGTGAGCAGTTCTGTCAAATCCATGAACAGAGGGCATGTCTTAGAAGCGCTGTTGTAGCCAAACCCTCTGCCCTGTGAGTGACCTGACTGCTGGTCATCAGGTCACAAAGTAACATTTTTTAGAAAATGTTTTAAAAAATGAACAATTCTGCAGCACCCCCCCCCCCCCTGTTGGATGCCCTAGGCACTGCACCTCCACCGCCTAGTGGCAAACACGGGCCTGGGTTTTGACTGTCCATTACTGGCTATGACATTAAGCCACGTCTCTGGAGGTTGTATCAGCTGTTCTAGGTCCCAATGCTTCTCATAGTAATGGTTCTGAAGAGTAGTTACTCTTCAAGCGAGTGTCCTATTCAGATAAATAGTGAAGACTATACACTGTCCAATGTACTTAGGAATCCATTCTGGTGATATGGCAATAGGAACTAGTTTCCTTTTTCCCGAGGGGCGATCCTCGACCTCGGGGGATTGTCGTTTAATGGGTAGCACTTCCTTTTGACCTGGCCACTTCTTCCACACTTGCGGCAATTGGGCTTTCCTGCTATGTCAAATCGGTCAGAAGGGTGCCTACCCTGATTCCGGCAACCTCCTCCAAATCCTATCACTGAACCTGTTGCTTCTCAGTTAGGAGGGATACTTGGTCCCGTAATTCAGCGACGGGATCTTGGGTTTGTTTGTGGGCACACTGCCCTAGTGCAGCTTGGTTTCCGATGACTAAAGGATAATCTAGTTGGGACTCTCTATAGGGCTTTGTATAATTCGGCAGAACTTTTCTTTGCACAGTCCCCAGGATTCTAATTGCCGCTTCATTAAAGTCCAGGAAGGGACAGCTATGATTCTGGGAGGCCAATATCCTGAGTCGGTTTCTAAGTGCTTTGGTATCAGCTCCTTCAAAAAACTTCTCCCTTAAAGCTTTCCCAGCCATTGGGGGGTCCAGTAGTTCCACTTGCATTGTAAATTAAAAAATAGAAAAATGGAAGAAATTTTGTAAAAATTAACATTTTTCCCTACTTTTAACTGCAATATGTCACATATGTACACACATACTGTACAATTTTTTTAATTAAATATATATTTCCATCTCTTTACTCTATTTTGGCAGCACTTTTGAAAAAATAAAAAAAATTTTCAGCAATTTAGAGGACTTACAAATTGAATAATAATTTTATAAATTTTGAAGTACATTTTGTTTTCCTGCACCAAGCCAGGTTTTCAGAGGATCATAGTTCTCAGAGTGATGGAAACCCCCACAAATGACCCCATTTAGAAAACTAGACCCCTTAAGGTATTTACCTAGGGGTATAGTAAGTGTTTTGACCCCACAGTTTTTTGTTAAATTTAATACATAGCAGGTGAAAAAAATAAAATTCACTTTTTTTCATAAAATCAGTTTTAGTATCAGTATCAGTATCAGTATCAGTTTGAAGACCAATTTCTTTGTAAAGCGACCAATGAGAATGAAGAAACACACCACAAAATCTATCACCCTGTTTCTCCTGTTTTCAAAAATACCCACATTGTGGCCCTAATGCGCTGCCTGGACACACGGCAGGGCCCAAAAGGAAGGGAGCACCCGGAGGCTTTCAGGACTCATATTTTGCTTGAAAATGTTTTAGGCCCCACTGTACATTTGGAGAGGCTTTGAGCTGCCAGAACGATAGAAACTCCCCATAAACAACCCCATTTAGAAAACTAGACCCCATAAGGTATTTATTTAGGGGTATAGTAAGTATTTTTACCCCACAGTTTTTTGCTAAATTTAATGCATAACAGGTGGAAAAAAACATAATTTCACTTTTTCATAAAAGTATCAGTTTGAAGACCGATTTGTTTGTAAAGAGAACATGAGAATGAAGAAACACACCACAAAATCTATCACCCTGTGTCTCCTGTTTTAAAAAATACCCACATTGTGGCCCTAATGCGCTGCCTGGACACACGGCAGGGTCCAAAAGGAAGGGAGCACCTGGAGGCTTTCAGGACTCATATTTTGCTTGAAAATGTTTTAGGCCCCACTGTACATTTGGAGAAGCTTTGAGCTGCCAGAACGATAGAAACTCCCCATAAACGACCCCATTTCGAAAACTAGACCCCTTAAGGTATTTATCTAGGGGTATAGCTAGCATTTTGACCACACAGGTTTTTCACTAAATATATTGGAATTAGTCTGTAAAAATTAAAATCTACTTTTTTTCTGAAACAACATAGAAATTTTTATTATTTACAAGGAATAACGGAGAAAATGCACCCCAACATTTGTAAAGCAATGTCTCCCGATTACGACAATACCCCATATGTGGTAATAAACTGCTGTTTGGACCCACAGCAGGGCTCAGAAGGGAAGGAGCGCCATTTGGATTTATGATTTTGCTGGAATGGTTTTCGGTGCCATGTCGCATTTGCAATGCACTGGAGGGACCAAAACAGTGGAAACCCACCAAAAGTGACCCCATTTTGGAAAAACCTTCAAGGATTTTTTCTAGGGGTATAGTGAGCATTTACACCCCACGGGTCTTTTGCAGAGTTTATTAGAATTAGGGCGCGGAAATTAATATCAAAATTTTTTCCACTAAAATGATGCATTTTCTAAATTTCACAGGGGATAAAGGAGGAAAAAAAACCAAACATTTTCTATAAAGCAATTTCTCTAGAGTACGGAAATACCCCACATGTGGTCATACGTTTTTTCAGTAGAAATGAATTAACCCTTTCAGGACTGATCCATTTTTTGCTTTCATATTTTAGATTTTCACTCCCCACTCTCCAAGAGCCATAACTTTTTTATTTTTCCATCAATAGAGCGGTGTGAGGGCTTATTTCTTGCGGGAGGAGCTGCAGTTTTTATTGGTACCATTTTTTGTACATAAAAAGTGATTCAAAAGCTGTAGTACATTTTTTTTTAGAGCGAAGGTGACAAAAAAAAAACTGCGATTTTGGCGGTTTCAATTATTAAATTTTTTTTAAGGTGTGCACTGTGCAAATTAAATAATGGTATATTGTAATAGTTCTGACTTTTACGGACATAGCGATACCAATTTTGTTCATTTTTTTACATTACTATAGAAGAAAAATGCGAAAAGGTGTTTTTTTTTAACTTTAAAAAAAAAAAATTCTCACTACTAATAACTATAATTCTTCTACAAATTTTATTAATCAATCCCCTTAGGGGACTTGATCCAGCGATCATTGGATCACTGGTACAATACACTGTACTTGTTATTCTTACAGGCTTTTGTAACAGAGCGATCGCTGTACCTGTCCGTTAGTCCCGGGTGTCAGCTGTAATACACAGCCGACACCCGCAGCGTATGGAGCGGGCTCAGCATGTGAGCCCGCTCCAGACATCAACCGCCGCACCATGACGGGCAATTAAGTCATAGTGCGCAAAGGGGTTAATGCACAGCGGATGGTTGAAAGTGAAAATTGCAATTTTCCACTGATACGCCATTTTAGTGCATAATATGTTGTGCCCAGTTTGTGCCACAGAAGACAAATACCTCATAAAACGTTAAGCGGGTTCTCTCGGGTATGGCGACGCCATATATGTGTGGGCGCAAACTGCTGCTTAGGCACACTGTAGGGATCAGAAGGGAGGGACGCCATTTTGCTTTTTGAGCGCAGATTTTGCTTGGCAGTAGTTTTGTTTGGGGTTTTGCTGGTATTTCAGTTTATAATTTGGGGGTATGTGTAATCTGTGCGGAGAACATCAGGGCATAATAAGAGGGTATAATAATGGGGTAAATAAATAATATTTCATAGATGTGTGGCCCGGTGTCACACTCATAAATGGCGCCCAATCTTATCCACTTTTGGACACTCTGCACATTTTGCATCGCCATATTCTGAGAGACAGAACTTTTTTATTTTTTCACCACCGGAGCCCTGTGAGGGCTTATTTGTTGCGGGACAATCTGTCGTTTTCATTGGTACCATTTTGGGGTACGTGCGATTTTTTTTTGATCACTTTTTATTCAATTTTTTTGCAATCCTGAGCAAAAAAACAGGAATTCTGACACCGTTTTTTAGGTTTTCTTTTTGCGGCGCTCACCGCTCATTTTTACTTTATTCTGCGTGTTTGTACGATTACGGCGATACCATATGTATATAGGTTTGGTCCTTTTTTTTAGCGTTTGCACAATAAAATGACTTATTTATTAAAAAAAAAAAATTTCTGTGTCACCATATTCTGAGAGACATAATTTTTTATTTTTTAGTCAAAAAAGCTGTGTAAGGGCTTGTTTTTTGCGGGACGGATAGAAGTTTTTATTGGTACTATTTTTGGGTACATGCAACTTTTTGATCACTTTTTATTCTTTATTTAGGGAGCGGTGGTGACCAAAAAAATTGTGATTCTGTCATAGTTTTTTATTGTTTTTTTTTGGGGTGTTCATCGTGCGGGAAAAATAACATTACAGTTTTATAGTTGGGGTCGTTACGAACTCGGTGATACAAAATATGTGTACTTTTTTAACGTGTTCATATTTTTCTATAATAAAAGTCTTATTATAGGAAAAAAAAGCATTTTGTGTTTATACCACTTATAACTTTTATTTTTACACTTTTTTTAAAACATTTTTATTACTTTTTTTAACTTTTTTCACTTGTCCCACTAGGGGACACTTAGACTTGCAGCTTTGATCGCTGCTAGAGTACATTACACTACACACGTAGTGTAATGTACTCCAACTGACATTGTGATGTAACTGTCACTCTGACAGGAAGCCGAGGAGGACCGGCCGGAGGCTGCTCCTCCGAGGCTTCCGTACATGGCAACCCGGAGGTCATTGTCTGACCTCCGATTGCCACGACAAGCATCGGTAGCCCCATGGGGGCTGCCGATGTGCTTCAAACCACTTAAATGCGGCGACGGCAATCCGTCGCCGCACTTAAAGAGGCTCTGTCACCAGATTTTGCAACCCCTATCTGCTATTGCAGCAGATAGGTGCTGCAATGTAGATTACAGTAAAGTTTTTATTTTTAAAAAAACGAGCATTTTTGGCCAAGTTATGACCATTTTTGTAGTTATGCAAATCAGGCTTGCAAAAGTCCAAGTGGGTGTGTTTAAAAGTAAAAGTCCAACTGGGCGTGTATTATGTGCGTACATCGGGGCGTTTTTAATACTTTTACTAGCTGGGCGTTCTGATGAGAAGTATCATCCACTTCTCTTCAGAACGCCCAGCTTCTGGCAGTGCAGACACAGCCGTGTTCTCGAGAGATCACGCTGTGTCGTCACTCACAGGTCCTGCATCGTGTCAGACGAGCGAGCGAGGACACATCGGCACCAGAGGCTTCAGTTGATTCTGCAGCAGCATCGGCGTTAGCAGGTAAGTCGATGAAGCTGGGCGTTCTGAAGAGAAGTGGATGATACCTCTCATCAGAACGCCCAGCTAGTAAAAGTATTAAAAACGCCCCGATGTACGCACATAATACACGCCCACTTGGACTTTTACTTTTAAACACACCCACTTGGACTTTTGCAAGCCTCATTTGCATAACTACAAAAATGGTCATAACTTGGCCAAAAATGCTTGTTTTTTAAAAATAAAAACGTTACTGTAATCTACATTGCAGCGCCTATCTGCTGCAATAGCAGATAGGGGTTGCAAAATCTGGTGACAGAGCCTCTTTAAGGGGTTAATTGCCGAAAGCAGCGGCGATGGTCCACTGTCCGGCGAGACTGATGTGACAGCTGTCTAGGACAGCTGTCAGCGCGCGCCTGTCACTCTGTGTTTACACAGAGTGACAGTTTTAAATACTGACGAAATTGAACGTCCTGGTGCGGGAACTAGCAGCCGACCATGACGTTCATTTTCGTCCATGGTCGTGAAAGGGTTAAGGATAAGGCAAAGTCTTTTAATGACTCACATGGCTGCTGCTTTTTTCCAAAGAATCTCATCTTTAGTTCTGCTACAGTCCTTACTTCAAATCTGGCACGCAGCCTGTCTAGGATTTGTTCTGCTGTTTTATTTTCTGTGCAGGGCCAGTATTTCACTTCTCTTAGCGCTGCGAACTCTAGTTGTCCTATCTGAACCTTCTGGTCTGCTAAGACAGGTTACAAACGAAACATGGAGAGCATTTGAATTCCCTTAAAGTGTGGACTTCACTTTTGTAGTGGAGGAGCCAGGGTGCTGCAAAATACTAAGGCATGGTAAGCGGCATCACCGACGTGCCTGAGGGATATACACTGTGGCTAGAGGAGTGTTATCTCTGTCATCACGATTTTCTGGCCTGTAGATGCCCCTAGCAACAGCGTGCTAAATGGCAGGCTATGCACTTAGTCTCTCTGGTATTCACTAATATCCCCCCTTCCGGGTATCTCTTCCAGATTTATAAACTCTGTTAAATGCCACATTTTACTTCAAATCACAGAGCTGCTTACACAGCACAAAGTCACCCAATTCACTATATTCTGTGTCATGCCCATGGCCGCGGGCCGTCAGGCTCACTCACATCCTGACGGCCACAGCCATGGATCTGTGAGCGCTGGCCCTCATCTCCTCCTCAGGAGACGCCAGGTCCCTTTGGGTGCGCCCGCATGCTCGTGCCCGCTCTTAAAGTGACAGCGCGCGTACTTGAGTTAAAGTACCAAAAGTAGCCCATGAGCACCCTGGACTATAAGAAGGGCTCTGCCCCTTTCTGCATTACCTGAGTTTTGTTACCCTAGTCTGTCTTTGCAAATGGTCTCCTAAGTGTTTTCCAGGTCCCAGTGTTTCCCGTTCCTGCTACCTGTAACCTGTATCCCGTTCTATCCTGGTCCAAGTGCCGTATTGAGTTGGAGTTGTGCTGTGCTGAGTACCACGCCTGTCCTGCTGCACCACGCCTGGTGCCTGCCTGCTGCCTAGTCCCAGCCGAGCCTGTCTTGCTACTGTCTGAGCTACCACAGGTACACCTATATGAACTATAGACTGTGACCTGTGTCCTGTTGGCCAGCTGCCATACCGTCAAGGCGGTATGGCCCAGTGGGTCTAAAGTGACATTCTACACACTCTTTGCTTCTATCTTCTTAAGGCACCGAGGCAATTATTCTGTTTTTGGCGCCAAAATGTAGAGCAGGAGACTCAAGAAGGAATGGGAAAGGCGTAGGCCCACAAAATGGCAGCCGGCTGATATCTAAGTGTGGATCACGGTGGCTAACAGGCCTTTCCATTCTTTCAGGGCTTGCTCAAAGCTAGTGATGAGGGGGTTTGCATGGGGATATGGGTACGTCAGTTTCTAAATCCCCCAGGACACTCCCTGTGTCTGTTTCTGTCCTGATGGTGTTTTGGGGTGTCCTTGATGTTACGTGCACAAAGGAAGACAGGAGGCTGCCATGGCAGTTAAACAAACTCAGCTTGCAGCAGAGTTTACTTAGTTGCAAAATGTCAGTTACAAGTTCACACAAAATAGAGATACAGGGTACTGTGATAAAGTCAATCTACAACACAGCAAAGTGCATGTATGTAGTTTTTCCCACGCTATAGTAGTTCTACTCTGGTGCTACCAGTGGTTGATCCCAGGAATATATGCTGTATAGGGCTTCTCTAACCCAAATCAGTACCTCTTTATCCTGTCAGGCTCTCTGTCCCTTTCCCAATTCCTGGTGTCACTTATCTTCACAGATTTTGTAGTCAAAAGACCTTGAAATGTGATCTCTTTATCTTTCCTGCTTTATATTCTCAGTGAGCTGCTCTAGTCTGTTTTCGGGGCCTTAACTGCCACATGCTGATCTTCCAGCAGAACTGGTCACTACTTGCTCCAACTGAAAACTGGCTCCAACTGCCACTCGAAGGGGGGAGGGACCACTATATACAAGCTAAACTCCTTCCACTTTATGGAAACTTCCAGAAAAATGCCATATTTTTCAGACTATAGGATGCACTGGACCATAAGACGCACCCATAATTTGAAGCTTAAAAGAGGAGAGAAAGTTTTTTTTTACTGTACATTTCCTATGGATAATATTCAGGCGATATGGTACAGGTCCAGTACCCCACCACAATGCCAGCCATAGTGATACAATATATTGGCAGCTATTGTGCCCTCACCCTCTCCTGAAATCACCAGACATCAGAGGAGTGTAGAGGCAGGGGTTAATTGGGATGAAGCTGCTCAGGTCACTGCTTTAGATTTGATGCTGGTTCATAGGAGTGGGCATTGCTAGAATGTCCTTGCAGATCAGTAGCTGCAAAGATTTACTGTGCTGTGTGTGTACAAATGTCTGTGTTATTTTCTTACTGAACAGTCAGATTTTACAGAATTCCGTGTGTAAGATGTGACTGTTCAGTGTACAGATAACAGAGATTTTTTAAACACAGCACAGGATATGCTTCTTCTATAATACTGCACTGCAAGGACTTTTGAATCACAGAGCTCAGTCTCCTGCTTTTTCATACACTGGCAGCTGCTTGCATTTGGACTATAAGACGCAGCACAAGATTACAGCATAGTTTTTAGGACAAAAAGTGCATGTTATAATCTGAAAAATACAGTATCATCTTGCATAACATAACATCATAAAATACATTTACAACATATTGTCTCGCAAGTAGTGTCTTGAGGGACACTACATTACTTGCTTGTCAAATTGTTTTAAACATGTATAATAATAGACATCTGATGTATTGATAGTAAGATCCTTGCATTTGATAACATACCATGCTTTCATTGTCATTAAAACAAACTTTTAATTTATCGTACTGAATTCTTGCATAGCAACCTAAAGGAGATACACATATCCCAGGACTGTTCAGTATTTTCAAGATGCAATGTATTATCTGTAGTGCTGGTTATTATTGTGCTCATTATAAAATGTTAAACAACAGAGGGGCGTGGCCTGGACGAGCATGAGAGCAGACACTTAGGTTATTTCTCTCCCTCTAACGCATGCTCAGTTGGATAGATCTGTAGCCTCTGCTAGAGGGTCTCCTGATATAGGGGATATTTTATTAGACGAAAACCTCCATGATGTTTGGAGATACCAGCATGCTTCAGAGAGAGACTATTCCTTCTTTTCCTCTCCTCATCAGATTTATTCAAGGATAGACATGTTTTTGGTGGATAGAGGTATGCTTTTAAATTCTATATCTTCAGATATTGGAACTATAACTTGGTCTGACCATGCCCCTATTGAGCTAGTAATTTCTGACAAATATGACTTACCCCCTAGATCCCCTTGGAGACTTGGAACTCACCTTTTGAAGTCCCCAAAGGTTCAAATGTACATTGAAAAGGGCTTATCTGAGTTTTTTTTAAATTAATGCTCCCTCTCCTTCTTCTCCGGAATTATTATGGTGTACCCATAAAGCCTTTGTGAGAGGTTTATTTATACAAGTAGCGTCTAGGGCCAAAAAAGAAAGAAACCGAGAAATAGATGATCTCTTACATAAAATCCAACAATATGAGGGCTTAATGAAACAAAGTCCTTTACCAGATTATATTGATATATTGAAAAATTTACGAAATAAGTTGAAATCCTTGAATTTTGGCTATTATGAAACTAATTTGAAACAAATGAAATGGAATTTCTACACTCAGGGCGATAGGCCTAGCAAATTATTGGCGAATAGAGTAAAAAAGAAATCAGCTAAAGCTAAAATTTCTCACCTCAAAGCGAAAGATGGCGTTGATACCTATGATCCTCAAAAAATAGCAGATGCGTTCGCAGATTATTATAGTGATTTATATAATTTGAAGGAAGATCCTTCTCTTCCACAAGTAACTTTAGAAAAGGCTCGGGAATTTTTGTCAGCCCTGAACTTACCAAAACTATCTGATCAGCAATTGAACAGCCTAAACGACCCTATTTCAGAGCAGGAAGTCAGGAAACTTATTAGATCCTCAAAACAAAATAAGTCCCCAGGCCCAGATGATCTTCCCAATGAGTGTTATAAAACTTTTATTAACGTTCTGTCCCCGTACTTTATGGATTTGGTAAATAATATAGCACGTAATGGCTCTCCTCCCGCGGAAATGCTGAAAGCCATAATTGTTACTATCCCTAAACCTGGGAAACCCCCTGATTCCCCGGCTAATTTTAGGCCGATTTCACTGTTAAATAATGATATAAAACTCTTTGCTAAATTACTGGCTTCGAGACTTAACAGGTGCCTACCTTCTCTGATTGCTTCAGACCAGGTGGGCTTTATTACAAGCCGTCAGGCCAGAGACGGAACTAGGAGGAGTTTTGATCTAATCCAAATTGCGCATTCCCTGAATGTCCCTGCGGTGCTGATTTCATAGGATGAGGAAAAAGCCTTTGACAGGGTTAATTGGCATTTTCTAGAAGCTGTCCTGGACAAATTTGGTTTTCAAGCCTTTATTAAGCCTTTCTTTATATACCTCCCCATCGGCCCAGATTTTTACATCTGGTTTCTTTTCAAAACATATCCAAATCAGTAATGGCACTCGTCAAGGGTGTCCGCTGTCCCCCTTAATTTTTACCCTATGTATGGAATCATTTGCTGAACTTATACATAGTTCCCCTGATATCCAGGGCCTTCAGGTCGGCCCTATTGAGCACAAAATCGGGTTGTATGTGGATGACGTCCTGTTATTTTGTAAATCGCCTCTAACAACGATTCCCGCAATTCTTAAAGTTATAAAATCTTATTCAGCAGTCTCCTTTTATAAATTGAATGTTGCTAAATCCTCCATGATGCCTATTCATATTTCCCCACAAATGAGAGCGTCTATCTCTAAATTTAAATTTACTTGGGCGGAATCGGGTCTGAAATATCTGGGGATTACGCTCACTCCCAACCCTTCTCAGGTAATCCCTACTAATTTTTCTGATCTTATTGGGGCTCTTAAACAGGATTGTAGACAATTTGAAAATCTTCATCTTTCTTGGTTCGCTAGAATTCAATTAGTTAAGATGATTTTGCTCCCCAAATTTTTATATCTATGCAGAACTATTCCATATATCCTTCCAAGTTCTATTACAGCACCACTCCAATCCTTATTTCTTAATTTTATTTGGAATAAGAAGAGAGCTAGAGTAGCTAAGAATCTCCTTTATCGCAAAATAAAAAAATGGAGGGATGGGTGTACCAAATGTTGTAGCCTATAACGTAGCGGCTATTGCAGACCAACTATATCCCTTTTGGAATGATACGACTCCCTTTCTGTGGGCTGTCTTGGAAGAGAATAGTCACCCTGACGTTTCATTTAAATCTACTCTTATAGCGACTTTATTAGGAGCTAAGGTACCAAAATTTACTTTGACTTCTATGACCGATTCTTTACAGGTGTGGGTACAATATGTTTGCAAAAATAAGTGGGTTCATGTGGCGAAAGAATGTATTCCACTTTCTGTTCTTGAGTTCTTTATTCCTCATATTTCCATGTCTCCTTGGGTTGCCGCAGGTATGAAGGTTATTTCTGATTTTTATGACTCTGACACTTTTCAGATGTTTGAAGACTTACAGAAGGTTTATCAACTCTCCCATAACCTTTTTTACCAATATCTGCAAATCAGACATTGTATCCAATCCATGAAACTTCCTCACTCACCTACTAATCTCACTTCATTCCACAAATTCTTACATAAAGGGCAGGGATATTCAAAGGGTTTACCACAGTTTTATGAGTTGATCCTTGCTTTGGATAATAAGGGTAAAACAAGTTACATGTTAAAATGGGAAAGGGAATTGGGTTCAGTTTTCTCGGAAGATACCTGGATTAAAGCTTCAAATTGGGCCGCAAAACACTCTAAATGTGTAAATCATACTGAATTAATGCGGAAAATTCACATGCGGTGGTATTTAACACCTTCCAGACTAGCGCATATCATCAGGGGTTCTTCTAAACTTTGCTGGAGAGGTTGTGGTCAGATAGGATCCCCTCTACATATGTGGTGGTCGTGTCCATCAGTGTCTGGCCTTTGGGTTCGGGTATTTGCACTTATTTCAGAATTCGTACAGGTTCCTGTGCCGATATCCCCTGCCATAGCAATTTTGGATATTAATCTAGAGGAAATAGATCCGCTAGATAGATTACTTATTCACCATATTCTTATAGCCACTAGAATGGCCATCGCACAATCTTGGAAATCTCCGATTTCCCCCTCTATCCAGGCGGTCATTAGAAGAGTTAATAGCCAATGCTATCATGAAAATTATTTTGTTTCTGATTTAGTTCTTCATGGTCGGAATGTTAGGAGATGGAATTATTGGACTCATTCAAAATACTATATTTAATTATGATCTTAAATGGCTAATTTGAGATGTGTTTTACTTGTATGGAGTGTCATTCTAATACGAACAGTATTGTGTGTTTGTTACTTATGTGTATTTTTGCTTGGTTGTAATTTATAAAAATCTTTCAATAAAAATGTAAGATTTAAAAAAAAAAAAAAAAATGTTAAACAACAAATTCACCTCTGCTACATCTAAAGGTATAAAGCTGAGATTTATTAGGATTTTAAATTTATCGCCTTGGGGGAGCTGTACGGCACCTCTAGGCACTGTGTTCCAGTAAATGCAGATCTTCCCAACGGTGAAACTAACCTGTAGGGCGTTCTACTCTGATCTTATTGTGAAGTTTAACCCGCAAGAGGTCAAAAGGGTTGAGAATTGGTAACTATTAGCCAGTATATAAGTACCCCAGGGGAAGTACTATAGATTTTGCTTAGCTTAAAAGTATGATTAGGACCATTATTCTGCTGCATGATATATGAACCAATAAATCTCTAACCACAAAGGATGGCGTGACCTTGAAAAGTGAAGTGGTGACCTTTTTTAGTTTATTATCTTTTGCAATCTGTGTAATTTTCCCACTTTACTAGCACCAAAGCAGCTTTGTGCCATTGCATTATCTCCACTATGCTTGACATAGTGCATCAAGCACTTCTACAGCATCGTTTTATTTGCCCTATGTTTCACGTAAGTTTTCTTCTGATTAAAAACACCTCAAACTTAGGCTATTAATTTACAGTATTATTTGAAATGAAACAACTGAGATGCAATTGAAGTGTAGACTTTCAAATTTAATTCAAGGGGTTGAACAAAAATATCCTGTGAAACGTTTAGGAATTGCAACCATTTTTCTACAAAGCCTCCTCATTTCAGGGGCTCAAAAGTAATTGGACAAATTAACATTACCATAAATAAAATGTTTTGTTTTTAATACTTTGTAGAGAATCCTTTGCAGGCAATGACTGCCTGAAGTCTGAAACCCATGGACAACCCCAAACGCTGGGTTTCCTCCTTTGTGATGCTTTGCCAGGCCTTTAGTGTGGCTGTCTTCAGTTGTTGCTTGTTTGTGGGTCTTTCTGCCTTAAGTTTTGTCTTAAGCAAGTGAAATGCATTCTCAATCGGGTTGAGATCTAGTGATTGACTTGGCCATTGCAGAACATTCCACTTCTTTGCCTTAAAAAAATCCTGGGTTGCTTTTGCACTATGTTTTGGATCATGGTCCATCTGTACTGTGAAGCAACGTCCAATTAACCTTGTTGCATTTGGTTGAATCTGAGCAGAAAGTATATCCCTGATCACTTCAGAATTCATCTGCCTGCTTCTGTCTTCAGTCCCATCATCAATAAACACTAGTGACCCAGTGCTTTTGGCAGCCATGCATGCCCATGCCATCCCACTGCCTCCACCATGTTTTACAGAGGATTGGATCATGAGCCATTCCAAGCCTTCTCCATACTTTCTTCCTCCCATCATTCTGGTACAGGTTGATCTTAGTTTCATCTGTCCAAATAATGCTGTTCCAGAACTGGGCTGGCTTCTTTACATGTTGTTTGGCAAAGTCTAATTTGTTTTTTCTATTTTTGAGGCTGATTAATGGTTTGCACTCTGTATTTGTTCTCATGAAGTCTTCACTTTATGGTAGACTTAGATACTGATACAACTACATCAGGAGAGTGTTCTTCACTTGGGTAGATGTTGTGAAGGGGTTTTTCTTCACCATGCAAAGGATTCTGTGTTCATCCACCACTGTTGTCTTCCGTGGACATCCAGGCTTTTTGGAGTTTCACAAGTGCGCTCTTTTTTTTCAAGAATGTACCAAACTTTTGATTTGGCCACTCCTAACATTTGTGCTATGTCTCTAATAGATTTCTTCATTTTTTTAAGCCTAACGATGGTCTGTTTCCCTTGCATTGAGAGCTCCTTTGACCTCATGTTGTGGGTTCACAGCAACAGCTTCCAAATGCAAATGCCACACCTGGAATCAACTCAAGACCTTTTACCTGATTAATTGACGAGGGAATAGCCCATGCAACCCATTAAATAGCTTTTGAGATAATTGCCCTATTACCTATAGTACCTTGAAAAAGGGGCAGTTACATATTAAAAAGCTGTAATTCCTAAACCGTTCCTCAAATTAGGATTTGAATACCCGAGTCTGCACTTTAAGCCCATATTGATTATATAACTGTATACTCAATATGTATTGGTAAACAGCTAAAATGCCAAAACTTGTGTCACTGTCCAAATAATTCTGGACCTAACTGTACTATGTCTTTGACTATGGTTCTAGATTTATCACAATATATACATAAAAAAATCCTTTAATACGGAATTATTGTAACCTGATATGTGCTGGAGCATTAAATCTTCTAGATTATTTAATGGTCATAGAAAACTACATAAAAATCTGTGTAAGAGTAAAGAGCCTCCAGGGGAGAAAAAACAATATATACAGTAATGTTAACACAAAATACTTATTTTAAACCAGAAAATGTCTCAATTGGTTTTAGACCTCTACTTTTGGTTTTGTAAAATTCTTGATTACCAGGCTGTTCTGTGCTGTAAATAGATGTCAGATTGCTAGCAGAGGCGTAACATGAAGCTTCAGGGCCCCAATGCATAATCTATAACAGGGCCGCCACCTACCATATATCATTTATAATACTAGTGTCTTCTTATGTGTCCCCACAAGCTCCCTTTGCCCGGGTGCAACTGCTACCTCTGCATCCCTTACCTTTCTAGAGTATTGAATGCCGGATTAAAAGCGTTTTACTATATTCTGTAAATGTCCTTTATAACATTCTCTAAACTAAACATTCACATAAGATTTTTTTTATATATATAATAACAATTCATCTCTTTATCAAGAAATGTCTTTTAAATTCTCCTAGAAATTGAGCATCTAGTTTTGATGAATTAGGAAGCACATACGTTATTTCTCACAGGTGCAGGGTCACTCTGTATCTCAGACTAGAATAGTTTTTTCTTTGTAGGCTGTAAAGTTTTGCTGCTAATTAGTATGACAGATGATATAGGTTTGTGATATGAGCAAAATACTATCTAGAAGATCAACGATATAGAGTTAATAATAGTTAAACCAAAAATGGATGAACTTCAAATACTATGTTGTAGTTTGTAAAACCTACAGTATGTTCTTACAGAGTTTTAGGCACCAATAAAAAAGATTTAAGACATACATATTTTCTAAATATAAAAAGTTCACACCAAAAATGAAAATAGAAATAAAAATGATCTTATCTCTAGAATAAAGGGCCACCATCAGGGCAGTACTTCCATATAATGTTACTTAAGTTATTTTGGGGAAAGAAACGGACTGTGCATTGTAATTAACACTGAGGCCTTGCTCACGTGGTTATGACGCTTGCGAGCAACAGGACAATGTGTGCAGTGACGCATACAAGGTCTTGAAGCTGGTGTCAGGACCTTATATGCGCTGCGGCACACAACATCTTGATGCTGGCCTGCACCAGAACCTTGTTAGCAGGGCTCCAGCGTCAGGAACTTGGGTTGCTCAGAAGTGAAGAGACAAGAGGACCCAAGAGCCATAAATACATAGGGCACTTGGGTGGGGTCTGATTTTTTTTTTAGGATGTCTGATTTGGGAGTCTGAATTTTTTGCACGATCTGATCGGGAATCTGAATTAAGTTAGGGGCCTGAGGTCTAAATGCATTTAGGTATTTTGGCTAGCATCTAAATGAATGAAGGCATCTAATCTGGGCTCTAAATTATTTAAGGGTCTGGTCTGGGGTCTAAATTAATTGAAGGGTCTGGTTCGGGGTCTTTGCAGCTGATGTGGATGCCATAATTAATTTTGGCATCTAGTCTAGGGTCTGAATTAATTTTGCCATCTGGTCTGGGGTCTGCGCACATGGTGTGGTTGCCACATGTGAGGAGGAGGTTGTGACTTTTTTCAGGCATGCCGTGGCGGTGAGAGATCTTAGAGCCTGTAGGAGCCAGAAGCAGCGGCCAGCACTGCATCTTGGTGAGTGAATGTGCCATGGGAAAATCTAGGTGTCAGGGCTCTGTGGAAGGGAGGAGAGGGCAGCAGCTTCAGGGCAATGATTTTTTTTTTATTATGTTGCAATTCTGCAGCGTGTAATTTTACCATATGGCCTCCTTTACATACACTTTATTTCTGGATTTTAAAATGCATGTAAAAAAACAACATGCGTTTCGAGGTAAAATGTATTTAATATATATGTTTTTATATTTTCATTTTATTTCTCTCTTTTTTATTTTGTGATTAAAGTTGTATATTGGAATTGGTATTATTGCAAAGTGGAAAAGTATAAGAACCACAGCAACTCAGCCACGAGATGTCAGACCACGTAAAGTTACAGAGAGCGGTCGCCGAGTGCTGAGGAGCATAGTTTATAAAGTCGCCAATGCTCTGCTGACTCAATAACTGCAGAGTTGCAAGCCTTCTCTGACATTATTATCATCACAAAAACTGTGTCCGATAACTTCTTGGCACGGGTTCCCATGGCCGAGCAGCTGCATGCAAGCCTTACATCACTAATCTCAATGTCAAGTGTTGGATGGAGTGGTGTAACCATGCCGCCACTGAATTCTGAAGCAGTGGAAATGTGTTCTGTAGAAGGACAAATCACCTTTGTCTATCTGACAATTTGATGGACGAGTATGGGTTTGGTGAATGCTAGGAGAATGTTACCTGTCTGACTGCATTGTGCAAACTGTTAAGTTTGGCATAATGCTATGGGGTTATTTTTCAGTGGTTGGTCTAGATTCCAGTGAGGAGAAATCTTAATGCTTCAGAATACCAAGACATTTTGGACAATTCTATGCTTGCAACATTGTGGAAAAAGTTTGTGCGGGCTCTTTTCTGTTCCAGCATGCCTGTGCCTCAGTGCAGAAAGCAAAGTATATAAAGGCATGGTTGGGTGAGTTTGGTGAAGAAGAACTTGACTGGCCTGCACAGGGCCCTGATCTCAACCCCATTCAAGACCTTTATACTGTAAATCAAAACATGACATTAAAAATCAGCCACTCTGGGAAAATTTTTAGCAACATCACAGGGACATGATTGAATAAATAACTGGTATATTAATCTAGTAACAGAGAGATGACAGACTGGTTCATAGATAAAGTGCATAACAGCATGTTATAACATGGTAATCTCAGCCACAAAAAGTATACTGTTGACAAACATGTCTCTCACCCTGATGACGCCATCCAGGCCATTACAGGCTATAATTTGACTAAATTCCCCTGGGAGGCAACAAAAATATTGAATTGGATTCTTGTGCTAACCTGAAGGCAATCCACTTCTTGTTTTTAGTTGCAAAGCAGTTGATAGTTAGCTTCTAGAAGCAAAATTTCCTCCGCTTGTCTAGGTTAGGGTTTAGATGTAATATTACATGATTAATGAGAAGCTAACTGCAGTCTCACGGGGCACCCTATAGTCCTTCCTTAAAATATGGGACCCATGGATAACCTAGCAGGCCTAAATTCTTTCCCACCTCTAGGAGACCCATAATTCTACTGGATCCTGACTCACCTGGCTGTACATACTCCCTCTAGATCAGGGGTCTCAAGCACGCGGCACGCAGGCCGCATGCGGCCCCTGAGACTGTCATCTGCGGCCCGCGGGACACAGAGCCGCTAGTATCGGCTCTGCTCTGGTACTCTGTGAAATCCCTGACATCGCTGTCCATGAATGGACATGCAATATCAGGGTCTTCCCCTGAGCGGAGTCCCAAGCAGAGCGCTAGCATAGGCTCTGCTCCTGGATTTTGTGGAAATCTCTGACATCGCTGTCCATGTATGGATAGTTTTGTCAGGGTCTTACCCAGAGCGGAGTCCTGGGCAGAGCACTAGTATAGGCTATTTATACCCTCACTTGCAGCATCCTCCTTGCCTGTGATTGTCTGTTTCCTGGCTCTGCGATTGCCAGTTTCCTGGCTCTGAGATGGTCTGGTTTCCAGGCTCTGCGATTCCTGCTATTCTCCCGATTGACCGCTGTTACTTACTTGACCCTGACTTGCCTGACTATTCTCCCGCTCTGATTTTGCTACTACGTACTCCCCTGGATTTATTCGGCTCGTTCACCACTGCCTGTTGCTCACGGTGTCTCAGTGGGCAATTGCCCCTAACCCCCTTGCTTCTGTGTGCCCTAGTCTTGTGTTGTCTGTCTTGCACTTACTGAGCATAGGGACCGTTGCCCAGTTGTACGCCGTCACTTAGGACGGGCCGTGCAAGTAGGCAGGAACTGAGTTGCGGGTAGATTAGGGCTCACCTCTCCGTCTCGTTACCCCAATTCATTACATAATCACAGGCCTCATACCTTTTCTTACCCTGGTCCCTGACTCTACTATGGACCCCCTTGAGGCCCTGGCTCAGCAAATGCAGGGTCTCTCCCTACAGGTCCAAGACCTCGCTCAGAGGTTCAACCAGCGTGATGCTACCCAGGTAGTGCCCTTCACCTCACCTCTTGAACCCCACCTCAAGTTGCCTGACCGGTTCTCAGGGGACCGGAGGACCTTTTTCTCTTTTCGGGAGAGTTGTTGACTCTATTTCTGATAAAGACTCCACTCCTCAGGTTCCGAGAGCCACCGAGTGGGTATAATTAGGTCCCGGCTCCAGGACAGCCCCCAGGAATGGGCCTTCTCCTTGGCTCCTGACGCCCCTGAACTTTCTTCTGTTGACCTTTTTTTTCTGCTCACCTATGACGAGACTGACAAGACTGCCTTGGCCGAGAGTCAGCTGGTGACCTTACGTCAGGGTAATAGACCCGTTGAGGAGTACTGTTCTGACTTTAGGAAGTGGTGTGTAGGTTCTCGGTGGAATGACCCTGCCTTGAGGTGCCAGTTTAGATTGGGTTTGTCGAATGTCCTGAAAGACCTGTTAGTTAGCTATCCCTCCTCAGAACGACGACTTGAACATTCTGGTGCCTTCACCTTTGACTCCTCTATGATGGCTCCAGAGGTTCCGTTGCTTCGTTCTTCCACAGAGAACTCGGATGAACAGATGCAACTCGGGGCCTCCGTGTCTCCCCAACAACGTAGAGATTTCCGCAGGAGGAATGGTCTCTGCTTCTACTGTGGGGATGACAAGCATCAATTGAACTCCTGTCCCAGGCGCAAGAATAAGCAGCCGGAAAACTTCCGCACCTAGGTGACCATCGGGGAGGTTGCTGGGGCGCACAGGTATTTCCCGTAAACATGAAGCCTAATAAAATCTTGCTTCCCTTTCAGGTTTCTTTTGATGGTAGGTCTGCTACCGGGAGTGCCTTCGTGGATTCAGGGTCTGCTGCTAATATTATGTCTGTGGAATTTGCTATGTCTCTAGCTATGCCACTAATTGATTTTCCTAAACCTGTCCCGGTAGTGGGTATAGACTCCACACAGCTTGCCAATGGTTATTTTATGCAGCATACCCCTGTTTTTGAACTCATTGTTGGCTCCATTAATTTAGAGCAGAGTTCTGTGTTAGTGATGCAGGGGTTATCGTCCGATTTGATTTTAGGCCTCCCTTGGTTGCAGACGCATAATCCCGCTTTTGACTGGAATACTGGTGATCTTACTAAATGGGGTAATGAATGCATGACGTCATGTTTTTCTATTAAATTGGTTTCTCTCGTTGAGGAGGTGATCACTCTACCTGAGTTTATTCACGACTTCACTGATGTCTTTTCTAAAAGGGCCTCCGAAGAGTTACTTCCTCATAGAGAATACAATTGCGCAATCGATTTGGTACCAGGAGCAAGGCTCCCTAAAGGTAGGATATTTAATCTCCCTTGCCCTGAATGTGAAGCCATGAGAGGTTACATCCAGGAAAGTCTGGACAAGGGTTACATTCGCCCCTCTACTTCTCCGGTAGGTGCTGGCTTCTTCTTCGTGGGGAAGAAGGATGGTGGTCTTAGGTCGTGCATCGATTACCGAAATTTAAATAAGATCACTGTAAGGAACCAATATGCCCTTCCTTTGATTCCTGATCTGTTCAATCAGGTTCAGGGGCCCAATGAATCTCTAAGTTCGATCTTCGGGGGGCTTATAACCTTATTCGGATCAGAGAGGGGGATGAGTGGAAGACTGCGTTTAATACACCTGAAGGTCATTTAGAATAACTCGTCATGCCCTTTGGGTTGTGCAATGCTCCCGCGGTCTTCCAGAATTTCATAAATGAGATTTTAAGACACTATCTGGGGGTATTTCTTGTAGTGTGCCTTGATGATATACTTGTGTTTTCCAAGGAGTGGTCCTCCCACATTGAGCATGTCAGAAAGGTGCTTCAGGCCCTTCGGAAAAACAAACTCTTTGCAAAAAACTAAAAATGTGTGTTTGGGATGCAGGAGATACAATTTTTGGGTCAAATCCTCACTACTAACGAATTCCGCACGGACCCTGCCAAGGTTCAGGCTGTGGAAGAATGGGTCCGCCCTGCCTCCCTGAAGGCCTTACAGTGTTTCCTGGGGTTTGCAAATTATTACAGGAGATTTATTGCTATTTCTCGGTCATCGCTAAGCCTCTTACGGACCTCACTAGTAAAGGTGCTGATCTCCTCCACTGGCCTCCGGAGGCGGTCCAGGCTTTTGAGATCCTTAATAGGTGCTTTGTCTCTGCCCCAGTGCTGATTCAGCCTAATCAAATGGAGCCATTCATCATGGAGGTTGACGCCTCCGAGGTGGGAGTGGGTGCTGTTTGTCCAAGGGTACTAGGTCTCTCACCCATCTCCGTCCCTGTGCCTACTTCTCCAGAAAGTTCTCCTCCACCGAGAGAAATGATGATGTTGGCAACCGCTAACTCCTAGCCATTAAATGGGCATTTGAAGAGTGGCGCCACTTCCTGGAGGGGGCTAGGCACCAGGTAACGGTCCTTACTAACCACAAGAATCTGGTTTTCCTTGAATCTGCCCGGAGGCTAAACCCGAGAAAAGCTTGATGGGCGTTGTTGTTTATGAGATTCAACTTTGTGGTTACCTATAGGGCTGGGTCAAAAAATAATAAAGCTGATGCTCTGTCGAGTAGCTTCATGTCTAGCCCTCCTCCTGAGGAGGACCCCGCTTGTATTTTGCCTCCAGGTATAATCATATCCTCCGTGGATTCAGCCTTAGTCTCCGAAATTGCAGCTGATCAAGGTTCTGCTCCCGAGAACCTTCCTGAGAACAAGCTGTGTGTTCCCCTGAAATTCCGGCTAACGTTGCTCAGGGAGAATCATGACACCCCACTATCTGGTCATCCAGGCATCCTGGGTACCAAGCACCTCATTTCTAGAACCTATTGGTGGCCTGCTTTGCTTAAAGACGTTAGAGCCTACGTCGCCGCTTGTGAAATTTGTGCTAGGTCTAAGACTCCCAGGTCCCGACCTGCGAGCTTACTTTGTTCTTTGCCCATTCCCCAGAGACCTTGGACCCATATCTCCATGGATTTTATCACCGATCTGCCTCCATCCCAAGGCAAGACGGTGGTGTGGGTTGTAGCAGACCGCTTCAGTAAGATGTGCCACTTTGTACCCCTCAGGAAACTACCCAATGCCAAGACGTTAGCTACCTTGTTTGTTAAACACATCCTGCGTCTCCATGGGGTCCCGGTCAATATTGTTTCTGACAGAGGGGTACAATTTGTTTCATTATTTTGGAGAGCTTTTTGTAAGAAGCTGGAGATTGATCTGTCCTTTTCCTCGGCCTTCCATCCTGAAACTAATGGCCAAACTGAGAGGACTAATCAGTCTCTAGAACAATACTTAAGGTGTTTTATCTCAGACTGTCAAAATGATTGGGTCTCCTTCATTCCCCTCGCCGAATTTTCCCTTAATAACCGAGTCAGTAACTCGTCGGAGGTCTCCCCCTTCTTCTGTAATTTTGGGTTTAATCCACGGTTCTCCTCCGTTTCACCTGGTGTATCCAACAATCCCGAGGTAGATGTCATTCATCGGGAACTGTGCACAGACTGGGCCCAGGTTCAGAAGAACCTTGAGGCGTCCCAGAACATCCAAAAGACTCAGGCAGATAAAAGACGTTCAACTAACCCCTTATTTGTTGTCGGGGATCTGGTGTGGCTGTCTTCTAAAAATTTGCGCCCTAAAGTTCCCTCCAATTTATTTGCTCCCCGGTATATAGGGCCGTACAAAATCATTGAGGTCCTCAACCCTGTCTTCATCAGGCTGGAGTTACCCCCGTCTTTTCAGATACACAACGTGTTCCATGCCTCCCTCTTGAAAAGCTGCTCCCCATCCTTGGCTTCATTGAGGAAACCTCTGGTCCCTGTTCTTACTCCGGATGAGGTAGATTTCGAGGTAGCCAAGATTGTCGACAGCAGGATGGTCCAAGGCTCCCTCCAGTACCTGGTCCATTGGAGAGGATACGGGCCTGAGGAGAGGACTTGGGTACCCGCCTGGGATGTTCACGTCGGTATATTGCTCAGGAAGAGTCATCTTCAGTTCCCCAACAAGACAGGTCCACCTAGGAAGGGTCCAGTGGCCCCTCATAAAAGGGGGGTACTGTAAAGGGTTTGCCAGACACAGGTTCTGTGTCGACGCCCGGGGTTAATCAGCCCTCATCAGCTCCAAGGTTTGCTAGAGTGACGTGATCTGTTACCACTCAGGAGAGGGAGAACCTATCACAGCCTGGCCTGATGGTTCTAGCTCCCACCCTTGGTCTATTTATACCCTCACTTGCAGCATCCTCCTTGCCTGTGATTGTCTGGTTTCCTGGCTCTGCGATTGTCTGGTTTCCTGGCTCGGCGATTGTCAGGTTTCCTGGCTCTGCGATTCCTGCTATTCTCCCGATTGACCGCTGTAACTTACTTGACCCTGACTTGCCTGACTATTCTCCCACTCTGATTTTGCTACCATGTACTCCCCTGGTTTTATTCGGCTCATTCACCACTGCCTGTTGCTCACGGTGTCTCCGTGGGCAACTGCCCCTACCCCCCCTTGCTTCTGTGTGCCCTTGTCTTGTGTTGTCTGTCTTGCACTTACTCAGCGTAGGGACCGTCGCCCAGTTGTACGCCGTCACTTAGGACGGGCCGTGCAAGTAGGCAGGGACTGAGTTGCGGGTAGATTAGGGCTCACCTGTCCGTCTCCCTACCCCGATTCATTAAACATAAGTTCTGCTCCTGGATTCTGTGGAGATCCCTGACATCGCTGTCCATATATGGACAGTTTTGTCAGGGATCTTCCCCAGAGCGAAGTCCCGGGCAGAGCGCTAGTATAGGCTCTGCTCCGGGACTCTGTGGAATCCCCTGACATCGCTGTTCATGAATAGACGCGCGATGTCAGGGTCTTCCTCAGAGCGGAGTCCCGGACTGAGCTCTAGCATAGGCTCTGCTCCGGGACTCTGCAATCCCCTGACATCGCTGTCCACATATGGATAGCGATGTCTAGGGCTTCCCCAGAGCTGGACAGTGATGTTAGGAGCACAGCTGGAGTCCCAGTAGGAGCGCTAGTAGCGCTCTGCCCGGGACTCCAGCTCTGGGGTTGACCCTGACATCTCTGTCCATATATGAACAGTGATGTCAGGAGTAGAGCTGGAATCCCAGGTAGGGTGCTAGAAGCGGTTCTGCTCCCAGACTCCAGCTCTGGGCAAGCCCCTGACATCACTGTCCATATATGGACACTGATGTCAGTTGCTTCCCCAGAGTTCCGGAGCTGAGCCTATACAAGTGCTCCGCTCTGGGACACCGGCTCTGGGGTTGCCCCTAACATCACATTCCGGTTCAGGAGTATCCCCTGACGTCACTGTGTATGAACAGTGACATCAGGGGTTCCTCCAGCAGAGGAATCCCTGGCCGCTGTGGCAGCATCTACAGAGGGCACAGTGGCAGCATCTACAGAGGGCCCTGTGGCAGCATCTACAGAGTGCACTGTAGCAGCATCTACAGATGGCACTGTGGCAGCATCTACAGAGGGCACTGTGGCAGCATCTACAGAGGGCACAGTGGCAGCATCTACAGAGGGCATGGTGGCATTTTCTACAGAGGGCACTGTGGCAGTATCTACAGAGGGCACTGTGGCATTATCTACAGAGGGCACTGTGGCAGTATCTACAGAGGGCACTTTGGCAGTATCTACAGAGGGCACTGTGGCATTATCTACAGAGGGCACTGTGGCATTATCCACAGAGGGCACTGTGGCATTATCTACAGAGGGCATTATCTACAAAGGGCACTGTGGCATTATCTACAGAGGGTACTGTGGCATTATCTACAGAGGGCACTCTGGCATTATCTACAGAGGGCATTGTGGCATTATGTACAGAGGGCACTGTGGCATTTTCTACAGAGGGCACTGTGGCATTATCTACAGAGGGCACTGTGGTAGTATCTACAGAGGGCACTGTGGCATTATCTACAGAGGGCATTGTGGCAGTATCTACAGTGGGAACTGTGGCAGTATCTACAGAGGGCACAATGGCAGTATCTATAGCGGGCACTGTGGCAGTATCTATAGAGGGCTATGTGGCACGATCTAAAAAGGGGCTGCCTAATTTTGACATTTGTGTGTCTGCCAACTGAGCTGCCGGACTGCATTTAGCGATACTTAAACGGTAAAACTGTATTGTTGAAGTAAGCATGTGGAGAACTCTCGCAAATTTCCGGTAAGTTTAAACCTAGCGGTATTATTATAGTAATGTAGTGTCGACCACTAAATCCCTCCCCCGTCTGTCCTTGCTTCACTTTCTGGTTTTCCTTACTAATGTGACTTTTGCCCATCTGTTTAATGGCAACAGTCAGGGTAAGGTCCTAGGAAGTGGCATTGAGACAGCCACTATGCGTCCGACAAGTTGCTATTTAATGGCCACACATTGTTGCGGCAAAACGATCATTTACATGCAAAAACTTGTGGCCATACAGGGTATGTTCATTAATGGCCTCACAATTTTGTTAGTAAACAGCCATTTTGCGCACAATAATTAATTAGCAACTTGACAGCCGTGCCAAACAGGGTGCCGGCAGGGCTGTTGAGCACATTGCGGCCGTGTCAATGCCACTCCATGGAGCCTTTGTCTTACTGTTTTGCTCTGTCTCCACTGATTTAAACAAATGTCTCTCGTCATCTATATGCAATGCAGTTACGATCTCCTGTACCCAATGAGACGTCTGTTCATATTTGTTTGTATTGCTGTTGTTTCTTTGCAAATTCAATAAAAGCAATGTTTGAAAAAAAAAGTTTCTTATCTTTGCTTGCACTGTTCATTCATGGAAAGTCGTTTATAGTTAGAGACACACTTTAAGGGAAAGAAGAAAAAACGATTTCCTAATTTCTTATATGAATTACTTGCTTTTGAAGTAGAAGAAATAAGATAGGTTCCCCACTACGCCAGATCCTTCCCCTTCCACCTTGTGAACCCACCAGGTGAATGCAGGCTGCAAAATCCAAGATTTAGCATAGTTTTATACAAAGTACAGAGGCCGTGATCTGTACTCGATAGGTTACTAGGAGCCAATGGCTTGAGGGACATTTCTTTTCCAGTATGATCAAGTAAAATAGTAAAATATTAATTTGATCTGTGTTAGAGCTTATTCACACGAACATTGTATATGTCCGTGTGCTGTCCGTTAAAAAAACAGAAAGAACACAAACCTATGCAATTATTCTACACGCCCATGTTTTTTATGCAGCGTGTCCATTGCGTTAAACTCACTGCATGTCCTATTTTGGTCAGTTTTTGCAGACCACATCACCCATTAGGAACATTAATGCACCACAGAAAGCACACTGATACCACATGGAACTGAAACGCATGAAGTACGGTCCATTTTTTACGGACGCAAAACAGACACATTTATCTGAATCAGACCTTAGTCTGTTTTTCAGCAATTTTTAGAATATATAATTTTCCTAGAATAATTTAATTTGAACACTATGAAGAATCCACGGGTTAATCTCTCTTGTAAGATTAGATGCTGTAATTAACAATGTTTACTGTACAATATGTCTGCTAAGCTCCTAGAGAGTGCAATACAATAAAAAAAATCTGTAAAGGTTGAAGTATCAAACTCAAGGGCATTGTAGCACAACTTCCAGACTAAGATTAAAAACCAGTGTTGTGTAGCTGAGAAGCACGATCATCAAAACTGACAAGACAGTGGTTAATTCATGTCAAATGTAAGTAGCCCCGACTTGTGTCGATAAGCCCTGAAGGCAATCTTTTTCACTTTTTGCATATCATTGAATTTCTTGTCACCTGATAACCCGGCGTATTTTTCACAACAAGAAAGAAATATTGATTTTCATAGGTTAATGAAATATTACATTGCCTTTAGTTGATCAACCAAACAGAAGCATGATATAAATCTAGGAATAGGAGAACAGGAAAAATTAGCTAATTATATAGTTCATTTATTATTCTTGACAGATAGTAAATTATTCCTTTGCCATTTCATTATATTTTACTTATTTATCACAAGAATTCTAAATAAATATTTAATGCAAAGTTGTATTTGGAATTTTAAGGAATCAGGCCTAATCGAGTTGTGAGGTAAATTTCTATCCTAATTATAGTCCACACATATAGTATATTAAGGGTAAAGTCCACTTTGGAAAATCTTGTTTTGTTAGAATTGGTTCCCTGAAGATAAGCTGACCACAAGCAGTGCTGTTGCTGGGACCACCTAGTAATAAACTATAATCTGTTGAGTAACCTTGAAAATTATACTGACACTGCAGGAAAAATTATGTATTACACCATTTTCATTTAAAAAAATGGGCTGTCCAAGTAGTGCATAAGTGTGGCGGGTTCTCCTGAGCGAGAGATGCTCTTTGTAGCTGCTTATAGACTAGGGTACTAACTGGGGGATCTTCTTTTATTTACTCAGAAGGTACTTGAAATCTTTTTTCTGAACCAGACAACCCGATTGATTTTCCCAACGATAACCTGTATGCCATGTAGTAATCATATAGTAATTAGTACTACTCACTATGCAGTACGACTATTTAAATATATTTATATATCTGTACTTTAGTGAACCTAAAATATTTGTCAGGTACTTAGAGAGCAAAAATATATACCTATTATCAGATTTGCAAGTAGAATAATTTATTAAAATCGTCATCATGTCCGTGAGAAATCTAGCTTTCTAATGAATATATATATTCAACTCAAATGGTTGTAGACAAGGCACATAGGCAGCAGAATACATACACTGCATTTACAACTAATGACATCACATATGCAATGTATATACAGCAATGGGTGCATTGTTATAGGGAATGCAGAGGTAGCAGTCCAAACCTGGTGCCATATAACAACACACCAGTATTATAAATGTCATGGTAAATGGGGGACCTGGTTTCAGATTTTGCATTGGAGCTCAGGAGCTACACGTTATGCCTCTGTGCAGCAATACAGGCGTCCTTGTACATAAGGAGGCCCTCTGCCCCATTAAGAGGAATATAACAGTGCCTCTTGAAACTGACTTTGTGTATTAATTCATCACGCTATTTGGAAATTTGCCCTTTAGTCAAGAAGAAGTGATCTATGGTGAGCAATTTGCTCTCTACAAGCTTACTAGGTTCATTCCCCCCTTCCCCCACCTTGGTTAAATGGGCATAGACCCATGAGGAAGCACCATAGTGCTTACTGACAATAGCCATTTGAATATTGAGCTCTGCCTTTTGAATATTGACCTTTTGCAAGCTCATATCTCACTTGCATATTTGGAGAAGTCAGTCAAAAAAATTGCAATACATCACTCAGCAGTAAGAATAAATAAAACAAAAGTAAAATCATATTTAATACAGCCATGATGTTATTAAAGAAAAATAAAATATAGTCCGGAGGACTGCTGAAAACCTCAAACACATTTTAATAGACTAAGACATTCCCCTCATGGTGCTGCACAACGCAATCCTGTGTCTGTTCTGCCTCACTCCCCACGAATTTTACTGCCACGTTGTACACTATTCAAATATATCAAAGGTGCCGGCAGCTCTGCAGGAACAATCCATTTCTCATCTGAAAATCCAGCTCAGTAGAGAATGTCAGATTTGGCAAGCAATCTTTCAATTTATTTGACGTCTGTTTCCTCTTTAGACAACATGACTAGCTCGCTATTCTTGTTTGTTTCTGAAGGTGCAATTTGGGCCTCTTAGAATATAACCATTTAATGACCGGCATATTTTGGAGCTTAATGACCAAGCGAGTTTTTTTTCATAGTCGGCTTCAAAGAGCCATATCTTTCTTATTTTATCATCAACATAGCTGTATGAGGGCTTGTTGCTTTGCAAGATTAATTGTATTTTTCAATGGCACCATTTGTGCGGTGCATGTAGTTTATTAGTGAACTTTTATTATCTTTTTTTGGGGGGGGGGGGGAAAGACATTCCGCCATCATTTTGATTTAATGGTCTAAATTTACGCCGTTCACTGTGCAGGGTAAATACCATGTAGTTTTATTTTATGGGTTAATACGATTCCGATGATACTAAATATGTATAGGTTTTTAATGTTTTACTACATTTGTACAGTAAAAACACTTTTAACCCCTTCAGGACTGATTAATTTTTTGATTTTTGATTTTTGTTTTTCACTCCACGCTTTCCAAGAGCCAGGACATATTTTTTTGCGGGAGGAGCTGTTGTTTGTATTGGTAGCATTTAAAGCAGCATATAATGTACTAGGAAACTGGAAAAAAATTACTTGTGGGCTGAAATTGGAAAAAGCTGTTATTCCTCAATTGTTTATGGGTTTCATTTTTACAGCTTTTACCGTGCAGTAAAAACAACAATTTAATTTGATTCTTTGGCTCAATACCATTACGGTACCAAAATGTATATAGGTTTTTCTATATTTTACCACCTAAAAAAAACAAAAACTTTTTGTTATAAAAAATGTTGGTTTTTTTTGGTTCACCGTATTGTTTTTTTATTTTTCTTTGGCTTGAGCGGTGTGAGGGATTTTTTTTCGTGGGACGAGCTGTAGTTTTTATTGGTACCATTTTTTGGTACATACAACTTTTTGCTAAAATTTTTTTCGAGAGCTAAGTTTACCAAAAAACAGCGATTTTGTCGTTTACATTTTTTATTTTTTACATGCACATTAAATAACTATTGTAATAGTTCAGACTTTTACATACACAATGATACCAACTTTCGTTTCAATGATTTTTATTGAATTTATACAGGAAATACGTACATACAATATTAAGTGTATACAGTCATAAGTAGGTGCAAGCCATGTATCAAGAATCATTGTGACCCAGTGATACCAATTTTGTTTACTTTTCTTCTTTTTTATATTACTTTAGAGGAAAAATGGGCAAAGCATTTTTTTTTTTTACTTTTAATATTTAACTTGATTTCACTTTTTTTCAGCTTCTATTAGTCCCTCTAGGGGACTTGAACCAGCGATTGTTCGATAGTAAGGAATACTAATGCATTGCAACGTATGTTTATCTTCACACGATTCCCTTAAGCCCTGCTGCCTAGTGAAGGCAGTCCAGGGGCTTTCATTAGGCCTTCATGACAAGCATCGTTACCCCATGATCGCGTTGTGGGGGCACCGATGAGCTGTCAGAGTGGGCCGCCCCCCTCTTTTTAATGTCTCAGATGCTGTGGTCGCGATTGACCGCAGTATTTGAGGGGTTAAACTGCCAGGAACCGTGCAATCACTGTTCCTGCTGGTTAGTCCCGGGTGTCAGCTTTAAAACATAGCTGACACCCGCAGCGTATGGAGCGCTCTTAGATCATGAGCGCACTACATACATCACCACCCCGCACCACGACTTAATGGCACGTTGTGGTGCACGAAGGGGTTAAAATAAAATATTTTTAGTTTTTGCATCACCATATTCCAAGAGTCGTAACTTTTTATTATTCCACCGATGCAACCTTTGTTCTTTGCGGAACGAGATTCCGTTTTCATTGGTATCATTTTGGAGTACATGGAACTATTTGATTAAGTTTTCTTAAATTTTTTGGGGAAAAGGGATGGAAAAAAAAGCAATTCTGTTTCTTTTTGCAGATTTTTAAAATGTTCACCTTGCGGTTTAAATAATGTGTTAAAGAGATTCTTTCACCTGCCCATACATGTGCAGCTGAGTGCAGCATGTAATAGGCAGGGCTTCAAAAACCCTGTCTCACTTTAATTTTTTTTCCTATCTTCCTCCGTTATTTACATGCTGTTACGTGCCGTTAAATTTGGCTCTCAATATGTAAATAAGCCCCTGAACTGCGCTCTCTGCAGAACCACCAGTCTGTGTTTGTTCTCGCGGGAGGGAACACAGCGCAAGCCGCCCTGACACTGTCCGTAGCGTATTGGACAGTGTTAGAGCGAAGAGATCACGCCCCCTTGCCATTTAGTTAGATAGAAAAGCCCTATTGACAGTTCAGGGGCTTATTTACATATCGGGCGCCAAATATAATGCCACCTATATGTAAATAACGGAGGAAGATAGGAAAAAAAGTGTAAAGTGAGGCAGTGTTTGTGAAGTCCTGCCCATTACATGCTGCACTCAGCTGCACATGTATGGGCAGGTGAAAGGTTATCTTTAACTTTATTGTCCGGGTCATTAGAATCGCAGCAATAACATATAGGAATGCATTTTTTTTTTTTTTACACTTTTACCAAATTAAATCACTTTTTATTGAAAAAATGGTGTTATTATTTTTTTACTGTGCACTTTTCTTTTTATGAATTTTATTTCACATTAATTATTTTTTAGTTCCACTAGGTGACTTCACTAGGCATTTCTTTCATCACTTATATACCGCTTTGGTAAACTTAGTATATAAAAGCATTATTGCCTCTGCGTGGCATGGGCTAATAGGCATATATGCATGGCAGGACTGGGGGCTTTTACTACGCATGCATGGGCCACCAATAGATGACAGCACCTGCACCCTGCCCCTGTAAACCACTTAGATGCTGCGGTCGCTATTGACCGTGGCATATAAGGAGGTAAACGACTGTGATTGGAGTTAACTCTGATAGCAACTATTAAAACAAGTGTCCAGCTATCATCAGACAGACAAGCACCAGCTGCTCTCAGCACAGAACACCTATTCCAAGATTATTCCGATGTGCCGTGAAAAGGTATATACATTGGAATAAGGCCCCTTAGTGACCACCATAAAAAGGCATATTGGCGTCACTAAGCGGTTAAAGGCAAACAATCAACTACACAAAAACAATACATGGGCCCCGATGCAAAAATTCTTATTGGGCCCCCCCCCCCCCCGCAAACTTATCATAGCCGACGGTCCGCAGCTTTCAGCTGCATCGCTGGGTCTCCTAAGTGACCCAACAATGCAACACTAGCAGCCGGGGGCATCACTAAGGACTTAAAATGTCAGGGGAAATAGCCCCAATACATATGTGTCCACCCAAAAAAAAATGTGTGTATGGGAGACAGCATAGCATATCTATAGCACTACGACCCTATAAACTATGGATAGGATTAGATACATTGGCTCAGCAGACAGTATCACACATGATAGGATTAGATACAGTGGCTGAGCAGACAGTATCACACATGATAGGATTAGATACAGTGGCCCAGCAGATAGTATCACACATGATAGGATTAGATACAATGACTCAGCAGACAGTATCACACATGATTGGATTAGATATAGGGCCCAGCAGACAGTATCACACATGATAGGATTAGATACAGTGGCTCAGCAGACAGTATCACACATGATAGGATTAGATAACGTGGCTCAGCAGACAGTATCACACATGATTGGATTAGATACAAGACTCAGCTCGCTGACTTTGCAGCTCCAGCGCTGGACCCAGGAAAGGTAAGAATAATAATTTTGCTTATTTATGTGTTACTAATTATTTTTGTGTGTTTGTGTTTTTTTTACAGGTTCGGTTGTTGGACATCGGATACGAGGACTTCAATGACAGCGTTTTTTTATTCTCAATAAAATGGTTAATGTGGGTTGTGTTTTTTAATTTCAATAAAATATTTTTTCTATGTGCTTGTATCTTTTTAAACTTTATTATCACCGCCTTAGCAATAGCTGCTGGCTGATTGACAACCTCCATTACTAAGGCGGGGCTTAATGTTAGCCGGTGCAAAGGCCAACACTAACCCCCATTATTACCCTGATAACCACCGCCACCAAGGGTACTGGGAAGAGCCGGGCACGAACCAGTACCCGACCATCTGTAGTGACGGGCAGGCACCGGGGTGGCCGCAGGCTGGTAGTATTAGGCTGGGGAAGGCCAAAAACAGTGTCCCATCCCACCCTGGTAATGCTAGGCTGCTGCTGCTGTGTTGTATCTGGCTGGTTATGAAAATTGGGGGGGGGGACCCGACATCGTTCTTTCCAATTATTTTTTATTTTATTTTTTTTAAATGACGTGGGGTCCCCCCCATTTTTCATAACCAGCCAGATACAATAAAGCAGCAGCAGCCTAGCAACACCAGGGTGGGAAGGGCCACTGTTTTTGGCCTCTCCCCTCCTGATAATACCAGCCTGCGGCTACCCCAGTGCCTGACCATCCCTACTGGATCGTACCCGGCTCTTCCCAGCACCCCTGGTGGCGGTGGGTACCGGGGTAATAAAGAGGGTTAGCGTAAGCCTCTGCATTGGCTAACACTAGCCCCGCCTTAGCAACAGACGCTGTCAATCAGCCGGCGGCCATTACTAAGGCGGTAGTAATATAGTTTAAAAAAAAACACAAAGACATAGAAAAAATATTTTATTGAAATAAAAACAAAAACACACAATCCTCATTATCCATTTTATTGATAATAAAAAAAAAGCCGTCATCGAAGTAGTCCTGGAATCCGACGTAGTCCAACGACCGATCCTGTAAGAAAACACACAAAAAAACTATTAGTAACACATGTGTTAGGCTTAGATACAGGGCCCATGTGTGATACTGTCTGTGGGACCCTGTATCTAAGCCTACCACAAGGTAGGCTTAGATACAGGGTCCAGCAGACAGTAATCTTATACAGTATAAGATTACTGTGTGCTGGGGCCCTGTATCTAAACCTACAGTGTGGTAGGCTTAAATACAGGGCCCATCAGACAGGATCACACATGGGCCATGTATCTAAGCCTACCATGTGATTGGCTTAGATACAGGGCCCAGCAGACAGGATCACACAATCTGTGATCCTGTCTCATGGGCCCCCTAAGCCTGCTACATCATAGGCTTAAAGGGGTTGTGCAGTCCCTAAATATTGATGGCCTATCCTCAGGATAGGCCATCAATAGCTGATGTGTCAGGGTCCGTCTCCCGGGAGCCAATCAGCTGTTTTGAAGGGGTCGCAGCACTCCTACGACAGCTGCTTCCCCTTAATTTCACTACTCGCTCACACTGTGAATCGCCGACACCGATTCACAGTGTGAACGGAATGAAGGGAAGCAGCTCTCGTACGAGTGCTGCGGCCCCTTCAAAACAGCTGATTGGCGGGTCCCGGGAGTCGGACCCCGCCAGTCAGGGCTAATCTTACCATCCTCTTCAGCTGCGGCAGAAGTTCTGTCCTCTCGATGTTGTGCGCGGCGCATAGCGCTGTGACGTCATGCGCTGCGCACAGCGCTTGACGTCAGGACCTCTGCTGCGATATGGAACCAGGAAGGTATGTACAGTCTGTTACTATAGTAACGGGGGCCCGCGGCCCGAGTTACTATAGTAACTTTTTATTGATGTGGTGCGGGGGGCTGTGGGCCCCCCTGGCTTCGGGGCCCGGTCGCAATTGCGACCGCTGCGACCCCTATAGCTACGCTAGTGTATATATATATATATATATATATATATATATATGCAGTGAAGGAAATGAGTATTTGATCCCTTTGCCCACTGTCAAAGACATGAACAGTCTAGAATTTTTAGGCTAGGTTAATTTTACCAGAGAGAGATAGATTATATATAAAAAAAAAAAGAAAATCGCATAGTCAAAATTATATATATTTATATATATATATATATATTTATTTGCATTGTGCACAGAGAAATAAGTATTTGATCCCTTTGGCAAACAAGACTTAATACTTGGTGGCAAAACCCTTGTTGGCAAGCACAGCAGTCAGATGTTTTTTGTAGTTGATGATGAGGTTTGCACACATGTTAGATGGAATTTTGGCCCACTCCTCTTTGCAGATCATCTGTAAATCATTAAGATTTCGAGGCTGTCGCTTGGCAACTCGGATCTTCAGCTCCCTCCATACGTTTTCGATGGGATTAAGGTCTGGAGACTGGCTAGGCCACTCCATGACCTTAATGTGCTTCTTTTTGAGCCACTCCTTTGTTGCCTTGGCTGTATGTTTTGGGTCATTGTCGTGCTGGAAGACCCAGCCACGAGCCATTTTTAATGTCCTGGTGGAGGGAAGGAGGTTGTCACTCAGGATTTGACGGTACATGGCTCCATCCATTCTCCCATTGATGCGGTGAAGTAGTCCTGTGCCCTTAGCAGAGAAACACCCCAAAAACATAATATTTCCACCTCCATGCTTGACAGTGGGGACGGTGTTCTTTGGGTCATAGGCAGCATTTCTCTTCCTCCAAACACGGCGAGTTGAGTTAATGCCAAAGAGCTCAATTTTAGTCTCATCTGACCACAGCACCTTCTCCCAATCACTCTCAGAATCATCCAGATGTTCATTTGCAAACTTCAGACGGGCCCGTACATGTGCCTTCTTGAGCAGTGGGACCTTGCGGGCACTGCAGGATTTTAATCCATTACGGCGTAATGTGTTACCAATGGTTTTCTTGGTGACTGTGGTCCCAGCTGCCTTGAGATCATTAACAAGTTCCCCCGTGTAGTTTTCGGCTGAGCTCTCACCTTCCTCAGGATCAAGGATACCCCACGAGGTGAGATTTTGCATGGAGCCCCAGATCGATGTTGATCGACAGTAATTTTTTATGTCTTCCATTTTCTTACTATTGCACCAACAATTGTCTCCTTCTCACCCAGCGTCTTACTTATGATTTTGTAGCCCATTCCAGCCTTGTGCAGGTCTATGATCTTGTCCATGACATCCTTAGAAAGCTCTTTGGTCTTGCCCATGTTGTAGAGGTTAGAGTCAGACTGATTAATTGAGTCTGTAGACAGGAGTCTTTTATACAGGTGACCATTTAAGACAGCTGTCTTTAATGCAGGCACCAAGTTGATTTGGAGAGTGTAACTGGTCTGGAGGAGGCTGAACTCAATGATTGTTAGGGGATCAAATACTTATTTCTCTGTGCACAATGCAAATAAATATATATAATTTTGAGTATGTGATTTTCTGTTTTTTTTTAAATATAATCTATCTCTCACTGGTAAAATTAACCTAGCCTAAAAATTCTAGACTGTTCATGACTTTGACAGTGGGCAAACTTACAAAATCAGCAATGGATCAAATACTTATTTCCCTCACTGTACATATATATATATATATATATATATATATATATATATATATATATATATATATATATATATATATACAGTATGTCTATAAATTACTTAGCCTTTAAGATTGAAGATATTCTGTCTGATGGCATGGTTTAAAAGGTACCCTGAACTTATTAGGAACCTATGGGGATAACGAGAATTATTTCCATGCTATTTCCCATGTAAAATGCTTGCCCCATTAACAACTATATCCTCTTAATATATACGCTTTTGGGTAAATGTTTTTTTTTTCTTTAAAGTGATAAATATTATTAACTGGAAGATTCACCTTTAAACATCTTCCGACATATCACCAAGACATGTCAGAAGATGTTATCTGTGGGAATTTGTGCCCTTTAAACCCCACTGATCACTAGAACCAATGGGCCACAGGACTCCAGAGTGTCATGCCCCTCTGTCTTCTGACACAGGGATCTCCGATCATGCAGTCAAAATCTCCCTTTCACTGCAATTAAACTGTAATATGCATGCAGTCCCATTGCAGTCCCATTGCAGTGATTATGAGATTGTGACAACAGACTCAGAGAGAGTTAAGGCCCCAACGAGGGCCGTGCAAACGAGCGCTAAACGAGTTATTTTATAAGGAGCTATTATCAGTAAACGAGCGTTAAATGAGCGCTTTTACGAGGAGCTATTATCAGTAATGTATGGGGATGAGCGCTCGTTACTCTGATCGCTCAGTCCCATACATTTCTATCAACGATATATTTTAACGATACAAACTATACAATGAGCCTATGAACGACCATTTTCTCGTTCATCGGCTGATCGTTGCCCTGTTTACACATCGTGAACAAGCGTTTTGTGAATGCTCGTTTGCTGATAATTGGTCAGTGTAAAAGGGCCCTTAGAAGTCTAGTACATAGCACTTGAGCCTTTTCTGTGGTCCCTTCATTCTAGAGATCAGTAGGATTCACAAGGTTCGGAGCCCCCCACTGATAACATCTTCTGACACGTATGAATGATAGATCAGAAGATATTCAAAGGTGGCCCTTCTCTTTAAACTTTGTTCATTGCACTTTGTTTTGCCCCCTCATTTTCAGTACAATGGGTCTCATTGAATAGGTACGTGTAGCTTAATAATATATTAGTAATGTGAAGAGCTCAACCAAGCAACACTAGAGAATTAGAATGAAAAATTAAAAACTTACATATGACTCTTATTTTAGTAACCTCAAAATGAATCACATACGACCAGACCATAATTATGCAGAACAGGAGTAGGGACTTGGCAATATTCTGTTTGAGCCCTTATCTAGTTCAAATAGCCCCATAGATTTTGGTTTACTGTACATTCCTAAAAATGATTATACAATGTTCAGGATTTGTATTGAATATTTTGTATTTATTTTATTGCTTTCCAAAAGTAAACTGACACGTTATGAATGGTTTTCAAACTCAATAATAAAAGTCTTCATTAGAGATGAGTGAATTCATTTTACACAAATCAAATTTGGTACAAATTTCGACAAAGTTTCAGATTCGGTTAAACTTTTTTGGTTATGGCGTATGAATCGTGGCAAAATGGTAGCAACCATTGTTGCTGCTTGGCGCTAATAGATTTGACCACTTTATGTTTCTTTTCACTAAGGTGTGAAAAACGCAATTATGTGCCACTTAGGCCATGTTCAGACGTGGCGGAATTTTTCAGCTGAAAATATTGCTGCAGATTCGTTGCCAATTTTCTGTAACATTTTCATATTTGCCAGGTAATTCTGATGTTGTGGATATCACAGCAGAGTTACTGCAGATTTCAGCCTTTGCAATGCAAAAGTTGAAATCCGCAGTGAAATTTTGCTGCTTCTCCGCAACATAATGTGCATGCTACGAAAGGAAAATTCTGCACCGCAGCCTAATTTCCGCACAGTTATTTTCCGCAACGTCTGAACTAAGTTTCCTAAAAATTTATAGCAACAAATGTAAAAAATGTCTGCTGCAGAATTCCATTGCGGACTGTAGTTATGCTAAAAAAAAAATATTTATTCGGCACCTGCCACTCACTGTCTCTCAGCAGTATGTTGCCTAGTAACTATTCCGACTGCTCAATAAATCAAATGATTATTGAGGAATGTTGTGGAATGCTTGGTACTTGTTTTTATTATGATTGACTATAACACAGTAAATAAAAATGGGTTCATTAAAGATTTTGACAATACCTTGCATACAATGTACCAAGGTTCTGAATTTTTAGCTATACATTACTGCAATCCTTTGTATTATATAACATATTAAAAAAATAACATTAATTATGGAGGTCAGATCATAAAACACTCTTTCTACTATTGTAAATGGTTATAATTGTCTGGAGAACTGAAAAATCATTATAGTAAAGACGCAATACCTTTAATTTTCTAATTTCACAGCCTCCATCAGTACCAGATTCTTATACCTGAGGCAACAGTAAGCATAAGATGTCTGGCATCTTAGACTTCACCCATCAAGTATGCCACACCTTAAAGGGGTTTTCCACTTTCTGAAAACTGGATAGGTCATCAGTATATGATCGATGCAAAAAAAACTAAATAACTATGCCGTGATTTTTACAGCGTTTTTCGCCTGCGGCCATTGACTGCTGTGGGCAAAAAACGAAGCAAAAAATGATTTTCTGCTTCCCACTGTGTAAACTGGGCCTTAACCCCTTCCCTTCCCTGTCATAAGTATTCGTCATGGAAAGCCAGTGCTTACGACAAATGGATGGCACAGACTCAGCTTCTGAGCCTGGATGTCAGCTGTATCTTACAGCTGACACCCTGCTGTAATGGTGGGGACCAAAGTTAGTTTTGATCCCCACCATTAACCCGTTAAATGAAATTTCCGGTGTGCCGGTGGCTGCAATGGCAACCAAAGGCCTAATAGCGGCCTCCCGGTTTGCCTAGTACGGAAACCTTCCAGGCTCCATCTGGAGGCGGGGCCTAAAAGGCTTCCGTAGCCGTCAGCAAGATGGCGGCGGCTCAAGAGCTGAGCTGGCGTCATCAGTGGTAGATGTCAGCAGTATGTTTACATTGACATCCACCTGTAACGGCAGGACCCGGAGCTAGCTCAGATTCCTGCCATTAACCCCTTAGATGCAGCGATCGAAAGCGATTGCTGCATCTTAGTGGTTGGCAGCATATCGGCAGCTCTGCCGACTGCTGCTATGGCAACAGGAGGCCTAACATTGGCTTCCTGCTCTGCCATTACGGAAGCCGATTAGGCCCCGCCCAGAGGTGAAGCCTAATTGGCTTGCTGTCAATGAATGACTGACAGATCTAATACATTGCACTACATAGGTAGTGCAATGTATTAGAAAAAAATCTGGCAGTTGGACCTTCAAGTCCCCTAGTGGGACTGAAAAATTTGTTTAAAAAAGTGTAAAAAAACGTGTAAAAAAGTTGTAAATAATATAATAAAAGTTTCAAGTAATAAAATAAAACATAATCTCCCTTTCTCCCTTATCAAGTCCTTTATTATTGAAAAAAATAAAAATAAACCATACATATTTGGTATCACTGCGACCATAACAGCCTGAACTATAAAAATATTATGTTACATACACCTCTGTTAACTAACAAATTAAAAAGTTATGGTTCTCACAACATGGTGACAGAAAAAATAAATTATTTTTACTAAACTAATTTTATTGTGCAAAAAGTTGTAAAACATAAAAAAAAGTGCTATAAATTAGGTATCGCCGGAATCGTACTGACCTGCAGAATAAGGTTAACATGTAATTTATATCGCATGGTGAACGCTGTTTTAAAAAAAAATCTAAATAACTATGCCAGAATTGCTGTTTGTTGGTCACCTTGACTTCCAAAAAATAGGATTCAAATTGATCAAAAAGTCACATTTACCCCAAAATGGTACCAACAATAACTGCAGCTCGTCCCTCAAAAAAACAGCCCTCATACCACTACGTCTATGAAAAGATAAAATTATGAGTTAAGGCTCCAATAAGTCAGGAAATGAAAAATATGCAGTTGTGCCAACCCGAGGGGAACATTTCTTCTGTTTCAAGAGGCGATTTATCAAGGCCCTAAAATTAGGGAACTCGGAAGGGTAGGACCCAAACATATCTGCTGGAAACGAGGGTGCCCATATTACACCAGGACAACACTTTCCCAGCAAAATTCCACAAACTGCAAAGGTGTGGAGTGTGAACCAAAAGGGGGATAAGTAAGGACACCATTTATCAGTGTGACACTGGCCTGTGCAGAAAGGATTGCTTCACAGTGTAACAAATAACTATGGTTTATTTTATTGTTTTTTTTACCCCATTACTATACCACCTGACTATGCCCCTGATGTAATCTGAACAGCTTACATGTACCCCCACATCATAAACTGAAATACCAGTAAAACTCCAAACAAAACTCCAAACAAAAGCCAAATGGTGCTCCCTCCCTTCTCAGCCCTACAGTGTGCCCAAACAGCTGTTTACTTCCACATATATGGTATCGCCATACCCGGGAAAACCCTTTTAACAATTTTTGGGGTGTGTGTCTCCAGTGGCACAAGCTGGGCACAATATTTTTTACCACTGAAATGGCATATCTAAGGAAAAATTGTCATTTTTACTTTGCACCATCCGCAGCCCAATCTTATATGGAAAAGACATGTGGGGTGATAATGCTTACTACACCCCTTAATAAATGCCATGAGGGGTATAGTTTCCGAAATGGGGTCACTTCTCAGGTGTTTTTTTTATTATTTCACATCAGAGCCCTGCAATTGTGAACCAATAATTTGTAAGTCGCCAAATTAGGTCTCAACTTCGCATGGTGCTCTTTCACTCTTGAGCCCTCTCGAATGTCCAGGCAAAAGATTAGGGCCACATGTAGGGTGTTTCTAAAACTGGGAAACACAGCATAATAATTAGAGAGCTGTCTTGTTATGGTGGCACAAGCTGGACTCAACATATTGGCATATCTGTGGAAAAATATCCCATTTTCACACTGCAACATCGAGTGCACACTAATTTCTGCAAAACACCTGCGGAGTTAACCCCTTAAGGACGCAGCCTAGTTTTGGCCTTAAGGCTCAGAGCCCATTTTTCAAATCTGACATATTTCACTTTATGTGGTAATAACGTCGGAATGCTTAAACCTACCCAAGCGATTCTGAGATTGTTTTCTCGTGACACATTGGGCTCCATGTTCGTGGTAAAATTTGGTCGATATATTCAGTGTTTATTGGTGAAAAATTGCAAAATTTAGAGAAAATTTTGAAAAAATTGCATTTTTCAGAATTGAAATGCATCTGCTTGTAAAACAGACGGTTATACCACCCAAAATAGTTACTAGTTCACATTTCCCATATGTCTACTTTAGATTGGCATCGTTTTTTGAACATTCTTTTATTTTTCTTGGACGTTACAAGGCTTAGAACATAAACAGCAATTTCTCATATTTTTAAGAAAATTTCAAAAGCCTTTTTTTTAAGGTACCTCTTGAGTTCTGAAGTGGCTTTGTGGGGCCTATGTATTAGAAACCCTGATAAAACACCCCATTTTAAAAACTAGACCCCTCAAAGTATTCAAAACAGCAGTTATAAAGTTTTTTAACCCTTCAGGCATTTCACAGGAATTAAAGCAAAGTGGAGGTGAAATTTGCAAATTTCATTTTTCTGGCTGAATTTCAATTTTATTCATTTTTTTTTCTGTAACAAAGAAGGTTTTACCAGAGAAACACTACTATATATGTATTGTCCAGATTCTGCCGTTTTTAGAAATGTCCCACATGTGGCCCTACTGCGCTCGTGGACTAAAAGACAAGCCCTAGAAGCAAAGAAGCACCTAGTGCATTTTGAGTCCTCTTTTTTATTAGAATATATTTTAGGCAGCATGCCAGGTTTGAAGAGGTGTTGAGGTGTCAAAACAGTAGGAATCCCCCAATAGTGACCCCATTTTGTAAACTACACCCCTCAAGGAATTCATTTAGGGTTGTTGTTACCATTTTGACCGCACATTTTTTTCACAGCACGTATTTGAATTGGGCTCTGAAATGAAAAAAATGTCATTTTTTCCAATAAAATGTCATTTGTGATCAAAATTTCTTATTTTCACAGGGAACAAAATACCCCATTTTGTTGCCCAATTTGTCCTTAGTGTGGCAGTACCCCATTTGTGGTGATAAACTGCCGTTTGGGCCCATGGGAGGGCTCAGAAGGAAAGGAGCGCTATATGTTTGTTGGAGTCCAGATTTTGTTGGATTGGTTTTCGGGTGCCATGTCGCATTTTGCAGAGCCTCAGAGGTATCAAAGCAATGGAAACCCACCAAAAGTGACCCCATTTTGGAAACTACACCCCTCAAGGAATTCATTTATGGTTGTTGTTAGCATTTTGACCGCACAGTTTTTTCACAGCACCTATTTCAATTGGGCTGTGACATTAAAAAAATGTCATTTTTTCCAATAAGATGTAATTTTTTACCAAAATTTCTTATTTTCACAGGGAACAAAATACTCAATTTTGTTGCCCAATTTCTCCTGAGTGCATCAATACCCCATTTGTGGCAATAAACTGCCGTTTGGGCCCATGGGAGGCCTCAGAAGGGAAGGAGCGCTGTGTGTTCTTTGGAGTACAGATTTTGCTGGTTTGGTTTTCGTGTGCCATGTCGCATTTGCAGAGCCCCAGAGGTATCAAAGCAATAGAAACCCACCAGAAGTGACCCCATTTTGGAAACTACACCCCTCAAGGAATTCATTTATGGGTAATGTGACCATTTAGACCCCATAGTTTCTTCACAGAACTTATTTGAATTGGGCTGGGAATTTTAAAAAAATATATTTTTTCCAATAATATGTCATTTTAGCTCAAAAATTCTTATTTTCACAAGAAATAAAATACTCAATTTTGTTGCCCAATTTGTCCTGAGTGCGGCAATACCCCATTTGTGGTGATAAACTGCCGTTTGGGCCCATGGGAGGGCTCAGAAGGGAAGGAGCGCTGTGTGTTCTTTGGAGTACAGATTTTGTTGGATTGGTTTTCGGGTGCCATGTCACATTTGCAGAGCCCCAGAGGTATCAAAGCAATGGAAACCCACCAGAAGTGACCCCATTTTGGAAACTACACCCCTCAAGGAATTCATTTATGGGTAATGCGACCATTTAGACCCCATAGTTTCTTCACAGAACTTATTTGAATTGGGCTGGGAATGAAAACAAAATTATTTTTGTCAAATAATATGTAGTTTTGGCTGAAAATTTCTTATTTTCACAAGAAACAAAATACCCCATTCTGTTGCACAATTTGTTCTGAGTGCCGCAATACCCCATTTGTGGTGATAAACTGCCGTTTGGGCCCATGGGAGGGCTCAGAAGGAAAGGACCACCATTTGGCCTACTCTGGATTTTCTAGTGCAAAGTCATGTATGCAGAAGCCCCTGAGGTACCAGTACAGTTGAAACCCGCAAGGAGTGACCCCGTTTTAAAAACTACACCCTTAAGGCATTCATCTAGAGGTGTAGTGACCATTTTGACCGGAGACCTACACCCCATAAACTGTAATGTGGGTTCTCCCGGGTATGGCAATACCCTACATGTGGCTGTTATCAGCTGCCTGGACACACAGCAGGGCCCAGAGGGGAAAGACGAGGGGGGATAAGCTGTGCGGAGTGCATCAGGGTAAGTAAAATTGGGGTAAATTATAAACCAAGGGATGTATGATAAATTTTAAAACACTTTCATACAGAGCTCTGGTTATTCGGGACACGTGTCACATTGATATATTGTGTCCTCCCTTATCCCCCTCTTATAGCAGACTTTGCACCTCTTTTGACTTTTTCCCTTCTTGCCAGTTTGGGGAACTTCCCCTGGAAAGTGTTGCCCTGGTACGATGCGTGTGGGCTCGCTTCCAGAAGTACTGGGTGCCCCCCCTTCTTGGTCCCTAAAGATTAGGTTCTTGATAATCACCTCTTGAAATTCCAGGAAAGTTCCCGTCTGGCCTGCACATCGACGTAGCACGTACGCATTGTACAAAGCCATCTGTATGATGTGCCCGGCCAGCTTCTTATACCACACCGCATGGCGCTGTAGGGCTTCAGGGCTTGATCTTACAAGTCCATCACTCCCATGTACCTATTGTAGTCCAGGATGCAGTCTGGTTTGGTTGGTGGCCTTTCCTTCATATATCCTAAACCTGTAGGTATACCCTGATGCACTCTCACAGCTTATACATCTTCACGCCATACCTTGCCCTCTTACCCGGCAGGTACTCGCGGAATTGAACCCTCCCTTTAAAATGTACCAGGGACTCATCAATAGAAATACACTTCTCGGGGGTGTATGCTTGGGAAAACCGGGCACTGGAACGGTCTAATAGGGGTCTCCGTTTATACAAACGGTCAAAACTGGGGTAATCTCGGGGTGGGCACGGCTCATTATCAGTATAATGTAAGAAGCAAAGTATTGCCTCATTTATTAATTTTTTTAGGTTCCAGTTCAGTTCTGAAGTTGCTTTGAGGGGCCCATATATTAGAAACCCCTATCAAATACCCCATTTTAGAAACTAGACCCCTCAAAGTATTCACAACAGCATGTAGAAAGTTTATGAACCCTTTAGGTGTTTCACAAAAATTTAGAGCAAAGTAGAGGTGAAATTTACATTTTTTTTTTGTCAGAAAATCCTCTTTATACCATTTTTTTTATAACACAAAAGGATTTATCAGTGAAACGCAACTTAATACGTATTGCCCAGATTCTGCAGTTTTGAGAAATATCCCACATGTGGCCCTCGGGCGGTAATGGACTGAAGCGCCGGCCTCCGAAGCAAAGGAGCACCCAGTGGATTTTGAGGCCTCTTTTTTATTAGGCACTATGTCCGGTTTGAAGAGGTCTTGTGGTGCCAAAACATTGGGAACTGCCCAAAAGTGACCCCAATTTGGAAACTAGACCCCTTGAGGAATCCATTGTAGTTTTCTTGGGGTGCATTCGGCTTTTTGATCAGTTTTTATTCTATTTTTAGGTGGCTTGGTGACTAAAAAACAGCAATTCTACTATTGTTTTTTTTTCGTTTTTTTTTACAGCGTTCACCGTGCGCTATAAATGACATATTCACTTTATTCTGCGGGGCGATACGATTACGGCGATACCAGATGTTTATAGTTTTTTTTTATGTCTTATGGCGTTTGCACAATAAAATACGTTTGGTAAACAATCATTCACTTTTTGTGTTACCTTATTCTAAGAGCCATAACGTTTTTATTTTTCAATCAATAAAGCCGTGCGAGGACTTATTTTTTGCGTAACGAACTGTGGTTTCGATCAGTACCATTTTTAGGTACATGCGACTTTTTGATCTCTTTTTATTCCATTTTTTGGGAGGTGAAGTGACCAAAGAATTGTGATTGTGGTTCGGTTTATTATTATTTTATTTTACAGCGTTCACCGTGCGGGATAAATAATGAAATAATTTTGTAGTTCAGGCCGTTACGGACGCGGCGATACCAATTATGTATAGTTTATTTGTTTGTTTATATATTTTTATTAATAATAAAGGACTGATAAGCGAAAAGGGGGGATTTTTACTTTTATTACTTTTAAATCTTTTATTTTCTAATTTTTACACATCTTTTTTTAACTTTTTTTTCACTTTATTACTTTGTCCCACTAGGGGACATGAGGGCAGGAGGCTCTGATCGCTATTCTAATACACTGCACTACATGCGTAGTGCAGTGTATTAGAACTGTCAGCTACTCACTGACAGCAAGCATAGTGGGTCCTGACGTTGTCAGGACCCACTAGGCTTCCGTCTATGGCATAGCCGGACGCCATTGTTTGGTGTCCGGTTGCCATAGTCACCATCGCCGGCCGCTATCGCGTAGCAGGCCGGCGATGGCAGCTTAACCCCTAAAAAGCCGCGATCTCTATAGAACGCGGCTTTTAAGGGGTTAATCAGCGGGGACACAGCGATTGGTCCCCGCTGTAGGAGCTGTGACATCTGCTGAACAAGACAGCAGCGTCACAGCTCCTGTATGTGTCGGGAGGACGGCCGAAACGGCCGTTACTCCCGAGACGTACTATTACGGCATGGAGCGCGAACGATACAGCTGCCATGACGTAATAGTACGTCAAGGAGCGGGAAGGGGTTAACATGCTCACTACACCCCTATGTGAATACCTTTAGGGGTGCAGTTTCCAAAATGAGGTAAATTCTGGGGGTTTTACACTGTTTTGGTCCCACAGGGGCTTTGCAAATGCGACATTGCGACCAAAAACCAATCCAGCAAAATCTGTACTCCAAAAGACAAATGGCGCTCCTTTCGTTCTAAGCCCTACTGTGTGCCCAAACATACCAAAGAAAAAATAGAGCTTGTAGTCAGAAAATATAGAAATATATAAATTTTATATACATCCTGAGGAAGCAACCATTAACAGCGAAACGCGCGTTGGGGTTCCCTGTGGTCGATTCTGCACGGATGTGCATAGACAATTTTCATTCCTTCTAAATGGGTAAGCTTGCATTGCTATATTGCTCACTATAATAATTGTTTGGTCCCCTGTTGATCCTCCCTTTATCTGGCATTAGCCTTTAAATTTATAAGATTGTGAGGACACTATGGGCAATCAATACACAATCCATTTGGATGTGACAGTGTAGTATCTATGTGGGTAGTGTATATAGCCTGCACTCTATGCCAGTATACCGCTTTATCTAGTATGTCTCCGTGCTGAACCATGTACCACAGTGTTAATACTAGAGTCTTCATTATCATGTGTTTTTAAATGTGTGTTATTTTGTATAATAAAATTTATATATTTCTATATTTTCTGACTACAAGCTCTATTTTTTCTTTGGTATGGTTTAATAACTATAGAGCAGTCGATCCGATAAATTATGGGGGGAAGTTGGTTTCTTAAACTTTACCCAGCCTGTAACAAATATGCGATCAGAGTCTATTTATCTGTGTGCCCAAACAGCAGTTTATGACCATAAATGGGGTATTGCCGTACTCGGGAGAATTATTTTTTACAGATGTTGTGGTTCTTTTTTTCCTTTATTTGTTGAGAAAATTAACAATTTTGAGCTAAAGCTACATCTTATTGAAGAATAAGGATTTTATTTTATTTTCACTGCCCAATTCTAATAAAATCTATGAAACACCTGTGGGGGTCAAAATGCTCACCACACCCCTATATGAATTCCTCAAGGGATGTAGTTTCCCTTCTAAGGCCTGCTATGTGTCCAAACAGCTGTTTATGACCATATGTGGGGTATTATTTTAGGCCCCATGCACGACCGTAAAAAAACCTCCGTAAATGTGGACCACCCGGTTCTATTGACCATGGACACCTTTCCATATTGCTGACGTAGAACCGTGCTGGGAAATATGGAGCATGTCCTACTTTTTGGATTTTGCCGGCCGTGCTCCCATAGTTTGTATGGGAGCACGGCACAAAAATGCAGCCTCTGGGGGTCGGTGGTCGGCCATGCCCGCAATCGCGTGCCGTGATTACGAGCACAGCGGTGTGCATGAGGCCTTACTTAGAGAAATTGATTTACAAATGTTGCTGTGCTTTTTCTCCTTTAGTATTTGTGGAAATGAGAAAAAAATAGCTAAACCTAAATTTTCTTTGAAAAAAAATTAGATTTTCATTTTCAAGACCTACTTCCAATCATTTCTGCAATAAACCTGTGGGGTAAAAATGCTCACTATACCCGTAGATAATTTCCTTGTTGGGTGTGGTTTCCCAAATGGGCTCACTTTTATGGGGTTTCCACTGTTTTGGCACCGCAAGAGCCCTTGAAACCTGACCTGGTGCCCTAAATATATTCTAATAAAAAGGAGGCCAAAAATCCTCTAGGTGCTGCTTTGCTTCTGAGGCCTGTGTTTCAGCCCATAAACACACTAGGACCACATGTGGGATATTTCTAAAACCGGCAGAATCTGGGCAATAAATATTGAATTGTGTTTCTCCGGTAAAACTTTCTGTGTTACAAAAAAAATGGATTAAAAATTAATTTCTGAAAAACCAAAATGAAATTTGTAAATTTCACCTCTACTTTGCTTTAATTCCTGTGTAACTTCAAAAGGGTTAAGAAACTTTCTTAGGGTATGTTCACACGGCAGCGTCCGCAATGGCCGAAATTACGGGGCTGTTTCCAGGAGAAAACAGCCCCATCATTTCAGCCGTAACGGCATGTGCAGGCGCTTGAACGCCGCAGCCATTACGGACGTAACTGGAGCTGGTTTTCCATGGAGTCCATGGAAAACGGCTCCATTTACGTCTGAAGAAGTGACATGACACTTCTTTGGTGCGGGCGTCTATTTACGCACCGTCTTTTGACAGCGACGCGTAAATATACGCCTCATGTGAACAGACAAACGACAGCCCATTGCTTTCAATGGGCAGATGTTTGTCAACGCTTTCAAGCCGTAATTTCGGACGTAATTCGGGGGTTAAAAAGGCCGAATTACGTCCGTAAATAGGCCGTGTGAACATACCCTAAATGTTGTTTTGAATACTTTGAGGGATGAGGTTTTTAAAATGGGATGACTTATTGGGGGTTTCTAATATTTAAGGCCCTCAAAGCCACTTCACACTGAACTGGATCCTGAAAAAATAGCCTTTTGAAATTTTCTTGAAAATGTGAGAAATTGCTGCTAAAGTTCAAAGCCTTGTAACGTCCTAGAAAAATAAAAGGATGTTCAAAAAATGATGCCAATCGAAAGTAGACATATGGAAGACGTTAATTAGCAACAATTTTGTGTGGTATAACTGCCTGTCTTACAATCAGATACATTTAAATTGAGAAAAATGCTAATTCTTGCAATTTTTCGCAAAATGTTGGTGTTTTTTACAATTACATTTTTTTAAACAAATTTTGCCAGTAACATAAAGTCAAATGTGTCAAGAGAAAACAATCTCAGAATCGTTTGGATAGGCAAAAGCATTCCGAAGTTATTACCACATAAAGTGAAACATGTTAGATTTGAAAAATGAGGCTCTGTCAGGAAGGTTAAAAATGGCCAAAGCGGGAAGGGGTTAAGGTTAAATAAAGGTTAGAAAATGTATAAAGAACAGATACTACTTCTCCCCTTATTTGAATCCACTCCTGGTTTTGGCTTCAAAAACGACATTAAAAAAAACCTGATCAGAACCTGCACATGTGAATACATCCTAAAACAGCGATATACAATTCACAAAGTTCTTAAACACTTGAACATTTTAACTTCTCATTAACCACGGGTGATATTCAAAGCAGGTGCACCTGTAGCTTCCAGCTCATCAAAATGCAGTTTGTAGAGAGCAGCAATCATTTCCAGCTGCCTTGTAATAACCTTATCAACACTAATATTTAATTAGTAAGCCCATTAATACACAGTTCAAGAGTGATGCCCCATAATGTATGCCAACAGGAAGGCTCAGAGATATGTACTGGCTAGTAATATACTATAAGTGCTTATATTCGTTACCACATTTCATAATTTATCCTGACTGCGAGGCTGAGCATGTAGGGCCCTGTCACTAATGACTTGCCTTTTACAGTGCCACATGGTATCACGGTTATCTTGCCTTATTACCAAAATACTCCTGTCATCTGCAAGAACTGAATCAAATGTTCAAATCAGTTACATGCAAAGAGAAAAGGGGGGCTCCATAGCCAAATCCAAAATAGTGCTCACTATCAGAGATAATTCATGCCACCACATCCCAAGATCTCAGTGATGAGGACCCAAAGCAATTTACTCTCTAACCCCCACGTTTCCCTCATAGCAGGAGAAGACAGCCTTTGGATTTTCCCCCTAAATTTGTTTGGTAAAGTTGTTTTAAATGTCGTAGGAATAGCCCTTTGAAGATCCACACTGTCCACATGATAGAATTAGCCTTCAATGGGCATCATCTACCCATAGGTCCCATATTAGCAGCACTGGCTGCCTCTATATTACATACTCTATTGGTTTATAACAGATCACATACAGTGCCTTACGAAAGAAGTCACCCAAATTGGTGTTTTTCCTGTTTTGTTGCATTACAACCATGAATTATTATGTAATTTTGGGGTGGTTTGTACCATTGTTTTTTTACACAATATTCTATTTTTTACGGTGACAGAAACAGTAATTAGGAAAAAAGAAGAGAACTTAAATTGACATAAGTATTAACCCCCTGAATATCAATACTTTATGAAGTCACCTCTTGCTGCAATTACAGATATAAGTTTCCTGGGGTATGTATCTAGCACATCTAGACACTGGGATTTGTGTCCATTCTTTCATTCAAAACTGCTCTAACTCCATCAAGTTAGATGGGTTGTGTTGGTGTTCAGCAGTCTTGAAGTCACGCCACAGATTCTCAATTGGATTGAGTTCCGGGCTTTGACTAGGCCATTCCAAGGCATTTAAATGTTTCCCATTAAACTTCTCCAGTCTTCTTTAGCAGTATGTTTAGGGTCATTGTTCTGCTAGAAGGTCCCCCATTCTTGTCCCAAATCTCTGAAATAGATTTTCCTTGTATTTACTTCCATCCGTCTTTTCTTCAATCGTGACCGGTTTTGCAGTCCCTGCAGATGAATTGCATCTCCACAGAATGATACTGCCACCACCATACTTCAATGTATAAATGGTGTTCCTGAGATGATGAGAAATGTTACATTTTTGTCTCATCTGACCACAGAACCTTCTTCTATGTTTTTTGGGAGTCTGCCAAATGCTGTTTAGCGAACTTAAAACATGTTTTGTCTTGGGTTTTTTTTAGCAATAGATTTTTTCAGGTTACTCTTACATAAAGCCCCACTTTGGAGCCTACGGCTTTAGCCTTATATTTAAAAAGTATGTCGGGAAAACTACTGACGAACACGCTGACTGTGTCCATAGGGCTCCAATAGCTCAACGAGTGTCCTTTTGGCCTCTATCGGGCTGGTATACATTGGTATACCTTCTTTTGGGAGCATGGAATAGCATAGTAAACTATGCTAATACGTCCTGAGGGGTCCCAGAATGAAAAAAAACGTATACCACATGGTATACGTTTTAAAAAAAAAATGGGAGCCAATATGTGATGGATGCCACTGTACGGGTATCTGTCAGAGGTATACGATGATGGAATACCTTGGGAGCTTTCCCAGTGCCACAGGTAGCGCTCGAGACGGAGATTATGTCAATTATGTCATAAGCTTTCAACTACGGAGCCCTTGGCCAAAGCACCGGAAGCTCTCTGGCCAAAGACTCTAGGATTAGAGAAGCCCGTGACGTCACTGTCCATATAAGGAGGCTTCTCCAGAAGCAGATTCCCCAACGAAAGCATTGCTGACTGTGACTGTCCATATATGGAACGTGACATCAAGGGCTTCCCGACAACCAAATTTCACGGCCAGAATGCTTGCGATTCTCTGGCAGTGGTCTCCTGCATTATAGATCCTGACATCACTATCCATATATGGACAGTGACATCAGTAGCTTCATCAGGCACAGTGCTTCAAGAAGCGCTCTGCCCAGGAAGTTCGGAAGACGTTTCCCACTGTTCTGTTGGATGTATAAGTCGGGACTTATCCTGACGCTTACCTCCGACGGAAATAAAAAAATTGAATGTAACAAAGGTCTTATGGTGGTCCTATGGACAGATACTTCCATCTCCGCTAGGTATCTTTGGAGATCCATCAGTGTTACCTTTGTTCAATGCCCTCCTTGTCTATGGTGGAGATTTATTATGACTGGCGTTTCATACGCCAGTCTTAATAAAAAATTAGTTGGAGTAAGATTGTGACAAATTTTATAAGAGTTGAGTGCATCTTTTGGCTGGCTGTGCAGCATGATTGTTTGCATGAGCACTGCGGGGTGTGCACCATCCATTTCCTCCCCATCGTATCTAAAATAAAAAAATATACAGTGCCCACCAAAAGTTCCGGAACACTCTCATAACTTTTGAACGGCTCGAGATAAAGTGTTGAAATTTGGTGGGATTTAATGGGGTCATAAAATCTACCAGTTAATGAAAAAAAAAAACACCCCCACCCCCTTGGGGGCGGTTGCAGTAAATTCTTAAATAGCATGGGGGGTCATTTAAAAGCTCTTTTCAATACAATAACGATGGTGCAAACGATTTTGAGATCAGTATTTTTTTTTCTGAGATATTTAACATTAAAGTTATCATCTTCATTATTGGCTACCGCCGGTGTTAGCATTACCCAAATTGTACCGCGCGGAGGTCACACGGACGGATTTACATCTTATTGGGATGCTAGATTAATGTCCCCTTGCCTCTCACTTTTGTGTGTGTGTGTGTGTACACAGCTAGAGATAAGGACCCCGGGGTTTGTCATTCCCCCGGTATTTAACAACTCCAAACACTCTCTGCACTGTGTGTGTGTGTGTGTGTGTGTTGTCCGGCCAGCCAAAGCAAGACCGAGGACATGTATTATATGTATTAGTACAAACATAATAATTACTGTATTAAATCAAATGTTCGAACTTATGTCCTTCAACAACTTGACAGTGTCCTAAGCGAATGTAGAACGTGTCGATAACGTTATTTATAACACCTGGTGTTCACTATTATTTCCCGTAGCTCGTCTAAGTTTGCGATCCTAGTCTCAAAGACTTTACTTTTTAAATACCCCCAGTAAAAAAAAGTTTAATGGGGTCAGATCTGGTGATCTCAGTAGCCATTCTATCAGGCCTCTTCTACCAATCCATTGATCAGGAAAATTATTCAGAAGATTTCGAGCTCGCATAGAAAAATTAGCTCCATCCTGCTGATACAAAACATTGCGGAAAGCTTCTCCAGCAATATTTTGAATAGCTGGTATCACTTGGTTTCTCAGCAAATTGCAGTAATTTTCTGCATTCGTGTTTCCTTCAATGAAAAACGGTCCTACAATATGGATTTTCGTCTGCCCAATACCTCATATTCTGTCGATTTACAGAACCGTTTAGTTCAAACGTAGCTTCATTCGAAAAACAGTTCCAGTTGAAAATCGGATGATTATGATCAAATCATGTCATTATTGGATCGCAAAATTCCATTCTTCTGTCATAATCATCTTCGGATGGCTCCTGAACTAGACATATTTTATAAGGATTGTCGTGGAAGTCAATGGCTCAAAATATCTTAGACTGAAATTTAGACAAACTTTATCCAGCATCCTAATCAGGATATTTCATACCGATATATATCGAGAGAGGAAAAAAAACACACAGACACTGCTGATATGCACAAAATACTCCTCTGGAGGTTTACTACCATACTCAACTATAATAATATCATTCAAATGGGGTGTAGACTTGAGGTTGACCAATCAGAGGCAATGTGACAATTCTTATTCAGCCAATAGCAGACCATAAGAATATTTCAAATATATAATTCTAATTCTTCATTAAAATGTTGACATCAGGTAACACCTGGAGACAAGCATATAATGGTCAGTTGTTAGTGATTTGTTCTCATGGGGGAGAAATAGTTGCACTTTATGTCTGGGCATTCAGCCAAAGCGCTTCAATGGACTATGAAGGCCACATGATGAACACATGGAGATGTTTCTTTGAATTATATAGAGGAAAGGTCATTACAAAATGGAGAATACATATCTTAGTAATTCGGCATCCTGCTTGATAATTTATAATGTAATTTCATACAGTGAATATAAGCAAATAAACCATCCTTAACAAACCCCCCTTTTTCTCATATTAAATTACAGAAATTATGATTATAAAACTCAAACAATATATCAATAGGGCCACAACTAATAAGATGCCATCACCAATGTCCGGTTTGGGTATAGGGTCCCACCAGTGCATTGACAAGTCCTGTACATCATCATCATCCTCTTCTATCTTCTGCTCTTCACTGACTGTCACTCTCAGGGTAACCCACACAATTATGGTGTCAGACTGTACGGTGGTGTCCAGTGGGGGATTTATTATTACACCCTCCTGGTCACTTACTTATTAAAACACTTGGATGCTGCTAACGGGTTCACTTTTTTTGGTCTTTGCTTTACTATGACCTTTGCTGTTGTCATAAGGACTTGGCTTGGTCCTTCTCATCTGTCAGACACTGTCTCTTTCAGTATACATCACAGGGCTGTACTGTGAGCCTGGGGGGCCACGTAGACGGATTAGTGGAGTTTTATTGTGACTACCACAAGCCCTCCACATCTGTCCTCTTTCTCCGGTAAGTTACTTGTCTGGGCGGCTCCTTAGAATTGTGACACTGCCGTCAGTTCATGACAAACGCGTTGTATTGGCTCCGGCTGCGCCTGCCGCATCTCAGTGATGGAGTTCATCATGTTAAAATACTTTTACCAAATCGATCCTTGCAGTCTTGGGGGCATATGTGAGGTCACACCATCAATGCATGTACCATCAAGAGTGCCTTGGGTGCTACCGGTTTACCTTCCTTTATCCTTCCACATAATGTTAGAATCTGGTTCTCACGCCTTCCGCTCCCAGTTGGACTCTTCCTGTGGAAAACAATCTTTTTCATCGCATAATCATTAATTGATCTTAATCAGATAATTAAATTGAAGAAAAACATTAACAAATAACATCTTTAAATTAAACGTTTACATTGAGCAGTAACTAGAAGTGATACATGCAAACTCATTTTTCTTTTTTATATATATATGTACACATACTGCACAGAATCTTCTGCTCTAATATTTTCCTTTCACAACAAAAAAATGTTTTCAAATGGGAATATCCCGCTGCTGTACCTTTTATCTGATGCCTCCAATAGTCCAATGCTGAGGCACGCTGGTCTAGAACTTTACATAAAACTTAACATCAGTTTTTACTTCTTGAATACAGTTATTAAACAAACTAACTTTGGATTAACATCTGGAGAACTGCTGACATGTTATTGTACAAACACAAATTCAATACATGGGATAAAAACGATTCCCCTGTCACTACACACAACTTCTGCAGTGGGGAAGGTACTGGACGGGCTTCAGGCCACCCTGAGAACAGATCTACACATACGAGCACATATTCATACACACCTACCTCGGGTAGTTGTATGTTCTGCAGTCGCTGGGACGGATAAACTGGCCGGGGTGCACTTTTCAGAGGTACCTTTGCTGTTTTACCTATGTCATGCCATGCGCACATCATGCAGGCTGCTACAAACCTAGTGGTGGCATTATTGTATCCAGGGACAAGCCAATTTACTGACACCTGGCTGTACATACTCTTGTTGTCAGGTCTGTCATCTCTTTGGTATACCCGATGATCTAATAAAGTTCCTACTACCAATGGGCCCATTATTGTGGGCGATACCAAAAGTGTACCTAGAGTCAGTGTAAATGTCGGCCGTCTTACCCTTTGCCAGGTTACAAGCCTAAGCAAGCACCTCCAGCTCTGCTTCTTGAGATGAACAAGAAGGTGAGAGTGGTTTCTGAATGATTTACCCCGTGCATCATATCCTGTCTTGTACATACTGTATATGATCAAGTGTCTCTACATTACAAATTTACATTGGAAACCCATGTCACATATAGATAGAACAGTCAAAACCGATAAAAACAAGGGGACATATACAAAAACACCAAAAAGGCCATACTTACAAATGGACACAGCCAGGTCAGAAACGCTGATGAAGGAGAGTGAGCAGGTGCTTTAAATAATAATAGCCACTCCCACTAGTCTTGAGGGGAGTGGTGTGTGTGGTGCATGAGATGTGTAGTAAGAAATAATAAATGAATAATGTGTGTGCAAGTGTAATACTATAAGTGAAATATAGGGGGCAGTAATGAGTGATGTGCCTCAATAGAAATAAATGGATAATGAGGTGCAAGTGTGTGAAACATGGAGGGATAGTGTGTACGTCATGAGGCACAACGTGTATAGCAAGGTAGAAGCCTATTTGTGACGCCTTGATAGTTCATAGAGCGGGCTACCCTGCTTGCTATGCCAAACAACAACACACCATGCTCTCCCAGCATCAAAGACCCAGCTGTGTCCAAGAGAAGCGAATATACGTAATAATGAAAAATACCTGGGGTACTAGTGATCATTTTGGCCAAAAGGACGCAAGCTCGCAATCCACAACAAGGATCCCCAGACTTGCGAGTCCCTAACTCCTTAACTGGAACAGAATGTTCCTGATGCACAGACAAAACCGATAAAAATAAGGGAACATATACAAAAAGACCGAAAAAGGCCATACTTACAAATGGACACAGCCAGGTCAGAAACGCTGATGAAGGAGAGTGAGCAGGTGCTTTAAATAATAATAGCCACTCCCACTAGTCTTGAGGGGAGTGGTGTGTGTGGTGCATGAGATGTGTAGTAAGAAATAATAAATGAATAGTGTGTGTGCAAGTGTAATACTATAAGTGAAATATAGGGGGCAGTAATGAGTAAAGTGCCTCAATAGAAATAAATGGATAATGGGGTGCAAGTGTGTGAAACATGGAGGGATAGTGTGTACGTCATGAGGCACAACGTGTATAGCCAGGTAGAAGCCTATTTGTGACGCCTTGATAGTTCATAGAGCGGGCTACCCTGCTTGCTATGCCAAACAACAACACACCATGCTCTCCCAGCATCAAAGACTCGGCTGTGTCCAAGAGAAGCGAATGTACGTAATAATGAAAAATACCTGGGGTATTAGTGATCATTTTGGCCAAAAGGACGCAAGCTCGCAATCCACGACAAGGATCCCCAGACTTGCGAGTCCCTAACTCCTTAACTGGAACAGAATGTTCCTGATGCACAGACAAAACCGATAAAAACAAGGGGACATATACAAAAAGACCGAAAAAGGCCATACTTACAAATGGACACAGCCAGGTCAGAAACGCTGATGAAGGAGAGTGAGCAGGTGCTTTAAATAATAATAGCCACTCCCACTAGTCTTGAGGGGAGTGGTGTGTGTGGTGCATAGGATGTGTAGTAAGAAATAATAAATGTATAGTGTGTGTGCAAGTGTAATACTATAAGTGAAATATAGGGGGCAGTAAGGAGTGAAGTGCCTCAATAGAAATAAATGGATAATGGGGTGCAAGTGTGTGAAACATGGAGGGATAGTGTGTACGTCATGAGGCACAACGTGTATAGCCAGGTAGAAGCCTATTTGTGACGCCTTGATAGTTCATAGAGCGGGCTACCCTGCTTGCTATGCCAAACAACAACACACCATGCTCTCCCAGCATCAAAGACCCGGCTGTGTCCAAGAGAAGCGAATATACGTAATAATGAAAAATACCTGGGGTATTAGTGATCATTTTGGCCAAAAGGACGCAAGCTCGCAATCCACGACAAGGATCCCCAGACTTGCGAGTCCCTAACTCCTTAACTGGAACAGAATGTTCCTGATGCACAGACAAAACCGATAAAAACAAGGGGACATAGACAAAAACACAGAAAAAGGCCATACTTAACAATTTACTGACACCTGGCTGTACATACTCTTGTTGTCAGGTCTGTCATCTCTTTGGTTTACCCGATGATCTAATAAGTTCCTACTACCAATGGGCCCATTATTGTGGGCGATACCAAAAGTGTACCTAGAGTCAGTGTAAATGTCGGCCGTCTTACCTTTTGCCAGGTTACAAGCCTAAGCAAGCACCTCCAGCTCCGCTTCTTGAGATGAACAAGAAGGTGAGTGGTTTCTGGATGATTTACCCCGTGCATCATATCCTGTCTTGTACATACTGTATATAATCAAGTGTCTCTACATTACAAATTTACATTGGAAACCCATGTCACATATAGATAGAACAGTTCAAAAGGGTTGAGTTTTATTTTTCCACATTCATCTGATGATCAAGGACACTTGTAAACCCCACCCCCACCAGGTCCTGTAAATACATGATTAATACAAAAACAAATAAACTATATTACTGAAATCTGGCATAATATGAACAATGTTCAGACATTTTTTTTTTGTTTTGCCTTCTCCGCCATCTAAATCTGTAAAGACTCATCTGTGGGTGAAGTCACCTCGCCTCCTGTGTAAATTTGCTGGAGGGGATAGTCTCTTACACAATACCTCATATTGGGTGGAGACTACAGCACAGCATACCCAGTGCCATATTTACCGTTCTGGAAGGATCTGGAACCATCTATACAGAAAAATCTCAAAATGTAGGTTACTGTCATACACATTTAATCTTGATTACTCATTGGGGTCTCATACACATTTTGTAGACCTCCTAGAACCAAATTCATTAATTCAAAACAAAATAAAACAAAATTGTACCTGATCAGTCCCCTCACTACTCCCTCCTATTTGGACTCTGCGAAAGTAATGTAGCAGGGTTTAAAACGACATATGCAACATAATAAGGTCGGGCACTCTATCTGGGGGGCACTAGTTTGGCCCTCTATAATACACAATAGCCTAGAACAAAAATGACTTTCTCCTGACAACAATAAATGTTATCTTTAAAATGACTTGCAACCATTTACCTGTAAAACATCATACATTTTCAAAAATTACATTTAGGCAGAACTATAGCACGTGCCTGCATGTGTGAAAACAAAAACAAAACAATTGTAATTATTTATTCAATAAAACAGAAAATAATATATCTGGTAATATTAATTACTGCAAACCAATAAACTATATATAAGAATAGGGAACAGTGGGGGCACATACATTTTCAAGACCCCCATGTCTCACAATATCTGTATTTTAATTCATTTGAATTAACATCAAAACATTCCAACATTAAATCTTATCACATCATAACACATAAATATGCAGCATAACTTTTATCTTTTTGCAGACAAATCCAGCCGGCTGTAATATTTTTCTTGCTTGGTGTAGTTACTGACAACAGAACATGTGCAAAGATAAGAAACAATCCTTTACACAGAGGAGAGGAACTGATTTTAACCCTATACACAAGACACTAACATTTTTAGCTGCTGTTAAAAATAAGAACATACAATCTAGATCTGCTATATTGTGGCAACTAGTTTCAAACTTCACACATGTTACGTTACACACATGTCTCACACATCACACAGATGTCACATCACACCCGTTCACATTACACTCCCTCGTTCTGACCCACATTAGTCACTGTAATGTACCCAGCTGCTCCGTTTTCTTCACTCTTCCTATCAAAATTTACACCTGTATTCAAATTGTTCTTTCTCACATCAAATTACTTGTAACCACCTGTAATCACTTACTTTGTCATTTTAACTAATGCCTTGTCCTGGCCATCCACTCCCTTTCTCAACTTTCCACAAACCATTCTATTTATCACATGCAAACATCCATCTTACGGCTGCCAGCCTCTTCAACTATTTTTTAGTGTGTTATTTTGTCTTCACATACTTTACAATTAAAGCCCCAGCTCCTTTTGCTCATTCTACTATAATGATGGCCGGGACCCATGCACCAAGGCTGTCCCGGATTTTTGTCTCACTTTCTCCTGACCCCATGGTCAGAGAGCAGTAGGGTGATCTCCGGTAAATCCACCACCAGGCAAACTGGCCACGTTTGCCGACAGATATCTCAGACCAGTCTCTCTCCTAGACTATCTTACCAATACGATATCAAAAGTCGTTCCTCCAGACATTCTAGAAGTAGGATATCCTTTCCTCTGATCCCTCACTGTATTGAAAATCAAGAACAGACAAAATGCTGCCACTCAACAATTTCAAGAGCAAATTCTTCAACACAATCGACATTCATGAACCTCCATTGAATCAAACAGGAGTTGGTCATATTCATTTCAAACATCTACAAACCCCTCACTGCTGGGGTATAGCTTTTGGTTCATACAGAAGGACACTTACACACAGTATTACAAGATGGCAGTGTGTGCTAAAAGTGTATCACTGATTATTCAAAACTACATTAAGGCTGGGTTCACACGACCTATTTTCAGGCGTAAACGAGGCGTATTATGCCTCGTTTTACGCCTGAAAATAGGGCTACAATACGTCGGCAAACATCTGCCCATTCATTTGAATGGGTTTGCCGACGTACTGTGCAGACGACCTGTCATTTACGCGTCGTCGTTTGACAGCTGTCAAACGACGACGCGTAAATGGACTGCCTCGGCAAAGAAGTGCAGGACACTTCTTTGCCACGTAATTTGAGCTGTTCTTCACTGAACTCAATGAAGCACAGCTCAAGATTTACGAGCGTCTCAGACGGCTCGCAAAATGCGAGGAGGAGCATTTACGTGTGAAACGAGGCAGCTGTTAACAGTCTGTCTTTTCACACGTAAATGCCTCTCATCGTGTGAACATACCCTCAAAGTTTTCCCTGTTGCACTGGATTCTCCATTATCAGGACTTAACCATTGAAGCCCTTGTGGTACTCACAAATATCCAACTTTTCTCTCACCTACAAACAGTCAGTACCTCCCAACTATAATCCCAGACAAACGGGTAGCAGAACAACTATGAATCCTGAAAGATTTTACACAACTAAATAACAAATGACACTACAACAGAGCAGCAAGCACAAGTTTATTTTTCCTTACTGTCCAAACTACAATCCTTTCATTTCAAAAACTTCACATGTGATGTTACTTCTCTCCGCCATGCGCTACGTCCCTGCATTCCAAAGGGGGAAGTCTTACACTTCTCACAATTTTTTCTGGTTAACAATATAATTGCTGGCAAAAATTCTCTCATGTATTTCAGATCAACAGTCTAAAAAACGTCCCCCAGCCTTGATTTGCCTTCCCTAATACCCCCTATTAAACTTCTAACCAGTTTCTGTTTGATTTCCATCATCACTGCTGCTTTTTCTGTTTGTTTACATCCCTTGCTGTTTGTTTACATCCCTTACTGGCTGTTTCCTGTCTTGTAACCCACTATACCCATGATCCCCGGCTGCATCTGAGGAGACAGTTGCATCCTCTCCCTTCCTCCAAAGCACCTCAGCGATTTGCATACTGCCACGCCCCTCTATGGTCACATGGTCCTTCCCTGCTCTAATAACAGATTACAGGCAGACAGCTCCCTCCCTGCACACTGTCTGAGGCCGGATTACACGAGCGTGTGCCTTTTGCTTGTGCAAAAAACGCGTTGTTTTGTGCCGCAAAAGGTACATAACAGCTCCGTGTGTCAGCCCCGTATGATGCGCGGCTGCGTGATTTTCGTGCAGCCGCCATCATTATGACAATCCGTTTGTATGTTTGAAAACAGAAAAGCACGTGGTGCTTTTCTGTTTTCATTCATACTTTTTACTGCTGTTGTGCGAATCACGTCCGTACCACGGAAGTGCTTCCGTGTGCTGCGCGTGATTTTCACGCACCCATTAACTTCAATGGGTGCGTGATGCGCGAACAACACACAAATATCGCACGTCGTGAGTTTTACGCAGCGGACACACGCTGCGTGAAACTCACAGACAGTCTGCACGGCTCCATAGACTAATATAGTTCCGTGCAAGGCGCGTGAAAATCACGCGCGTTGCACGGACGTATTACACGTTCGTCTAAATAAGCCCTTACACAGTAATAATCATCATTATCCTTTGTGCTCCATCTATCCCTGATCTAAGTACAGGCACCCATCTCCCTCCCCCGCCCCTTCCACAGCCTGATAAATGTCAGGGTATGTTCACAGGCAAAGACGTCTCAAAATACGGAGCCGTTTTCAAGAGAAAACAGCTCCTGATTTTCAGACGGTTTTTGTGCAAATCGCTATTTTTGCTGCGTTTTTTACGCCCGTTTTTGGAGCTTTTTTCACTACACTCTATGGAAAATGGCTCCAAAAACGTCTCAAGAGGTTTCCTGCACTTCTTTTTCGCGATAGTTTTTTTATGTGTAAAAAAACACATCCAAAAACGCTCCTTCGGAACAGAACGCCGTTTTCCCATTGAAATCAATGGGCAGATGTTTGGAGGCATTCTGCTTCGGATTTTTCGGGAGTTTACGGCCCGAAAAACGGACGAAAATAGGCCGTGTGAACATGCCCTAAGTCTGCCCACTCCACCTAAGTCAGACATCTTGGTACACACAATCCAGTCAGCACATTTACCTCACCTGCTGCTGGATCTGTTCCAATAGATCCTGTATTAGGCCCTGTTCACACTGAGTTTTTTTTGCTGGCAGAAAATTCTGCATCAAGATTCTGTCTTGAATCTGGAGGCAGATTTTGACCTGCCTGCACGCCGTTTGCCACGTTTTTTGCCCGCGGCCATTGAGGGAAAAAGAAGCGACATGCCCTATCTTCGGGCGTTTACTCCTCTGACCTCCCTCTGACGTCTATGGGAGGCAGAGAAAGCGTTTTTTGCAGCGTTTTTGCCCGTTGCGCTCAATGACCGCGGGCGAAAATCGTGGCAAACGACGTGGAGGCAGATCAAAATCTGCCTGAAAATTCAAGCGAAATTTTGAGGCAGAATTTTCTGCCTTCAAATAGCTGTGTGAACAGGGCCTTACAGTGAAGCAAACACCAAACACTACTCCAAACAATGGTAAAACTTTTCTTCTTTTACATAATTTACTTTAAATGTATGTAAAGCCCCATACACACTAACGTGCTTTTGTGGGTGCAATTCCGCCGAAAATCCACGGCGCGTCATCAACTACCTTTAGGCTCTATTCACACGAGAGGGTCTGAGTGCCCTATAAAAAACGGCGGTTTTGGTCCGTTTACTCGGCCGTTTTGCATCTGTTCCATTCCGGGCCATGCTTCCATTTTTAACCCGTTTTTCACCCGTTTTTTTCCTTGTCCGTTTTAAAAACGGATGAATTTCATTTGTCAATTTCCTGCCACACACTGCCCCCTGTAGATAATGCCACACACTACCTTCTATAGATACTGCCACAGCCCCCCTGTAGGTAATGCCACACAGCCCCCTGTAGGTAATGCCACACAGCCCCCCTGTAGGTAATGCCACACAGCCCCCCTGTAGGTAATGCCACACAGCCCCCTGTAGGTAATGCCACACAGCCCCCTGTAGGTAATGCCACACAGCCCCCTGTAGGTAATGCCACACAGCCCCGCTGTAGGTAATGCCACACAGCCCCCCTGTAGGTAATTCCACACAGCCCCCCTGTAGGTAATGCCACACAGCCCCCTGTAGGTAATGCCACACAGCCCCCTGTAGGTAATGCCACACAGCCCCCTGTAGGTAATGCCACACAGCCCCGCTGTAGGTAATGGCACACATTCCCCTTGTAGGCAGTGCCACACAGCCCCCTGTAAGTAATGCCACACAGCCCCCTGTAAGTAATGCCACACAGCCCCCTGTAGGTAATGCCACACAGCCCCCCTGTAGGTAATGCCACGCAGCCCCCCTGTAGGTAATGCCACACAGCCCCCTGTAAGTAATGCCACACAGCCCCCTGTAAGTAATGCCACACAGCCCCCTGTAGGTAATGCCACACAGCCCCCCTGTAGGTAATGCCACACAGCCCCCCTGTAGGTAATGCCACACAGCCCCCTGTAGGCAATGCCACACATCCCCCTTGTAGGCAGTGCCACACAGTCCCCTGTAAGTAATGCCACACAGCCCCCTGTAAGTAATGCCACACAGCCCCCTGTAAGTAATGCCACACAGCCCCCCTGCAGGGAATGCCACACAGCCCCCTGTAGGTAATGCCACACAGCCCCCCTGTAGGTAATGCCACACAGCCCCCTGTAGGCAATGCCACACTGCCCCCTGTAGGTAATGCCACACAGCCCCCTGTAGGTAATGCCACATAGCCCCACTGTAGGCAGTGCCACACAGCCCCCTGTAAGTAATGCCACACAGCCCCCTGTAAGTAATGCCACACAGCCCCCTGTAGGTAATGCCACACAGCCCCCCTGTAGGTAATGCCACACAGCCCCCCTGTAGGTAATGCCACACAGCCCCCCTGTAGGTAATGCCACACAGCCCCCTGTAAGTAATGCCACACAGCCCCTGTAAGTAATGCCACACAGCCCCCTGTAGGTAATGCCACACAGCCCCCTGTAGGTAATGCCACACAGCCCCCTGTAGGCAATGCCACACATCCCCCTTGTAGGCAGTGCCACACAGTCCCCTGTAAGTAATGCCACACAGCCCCCTGTAAGTAATGCCACACTGCCCCCCTGTAGGTAATGCCACACAGCCCCCTGTAGGTAATGCCACACAGCCCCCCTGTAGGTAATGCCACACAGCCCCCTGTAGGCAATGCCACACTGCCCACTGTAGGTAATGCCACACAGCCCCATGTAGGTAATGCCACACAGCCCCCCTGTAGGTAATGCCACACAGCCCCCCTGTAGGTAATGCCACACAGCCCCCCTGTAGGTAATGCCACACAGCCCCCCTGTAGGTAATGCCACACAGCCCCACTGTAGGTAATGCCACACAGCCCCCCTGTAGGTAATGCCACACAGCCCCCCTGTAGGTAATGCCACACAGCCCCCTGTAGGTAATGCCACACAGCCCCCCTGTAGGTAATGCCACACAGCCCCCTGTAGGCAATGCCACACTGCCCACTGTAGGTAATGCCACACAGCCCCATGTAGGTAATGCCACACAGCCCCCCTGTAGGTAATGCCACACAGCCCCCCTGTAGGTAATGCCACACAGCCCCCCTGTAGGTAATGCCACACAGCCCCCCTGTAGGTAATGCCACACAGCCCCACTGTAGGTAATGCCACACAGCCCCCCTGTAGGTAATGCCACACAGCCCCCCTGTAGGTAATGCCACACAGCCCCCTGTAGGTAATGCCACACAGCCCCCTTGTAGGCAGTGCCACATAGCCCCCCCTGTAAGTAATGCCACATAGCCCCCCCTTTAGGTAATGCCACACAGCCCCCCTGTAGGTAATGCCACACAGCCCCCCTATAGGTAATGCCACACTGCCCCCTGTAGGTAATGCCACACAGCCCCCTGTAGGTAATGCCACACAGCCCCGCTGTAGGTAATGCCACACAGCCCCCCTGTAGGTAATGCCACACAGCCCCCCTGTAGGTAATGCCACACAGCCCCCCTGTAGGCAGTGCCACATAGCCCCCCCTGTAGGTAATGCCACATAGCCCCCCCTGTAGGTAATGCCACATAGCCCCCCTGTAGGTAATGCCACTTAGCCCCCCTGTAGGTAATGCCACACAGCCCCCCTGTAGGTAGTGCCACAGAGCCCCCCTGTAGGCAATGCCACACAGCCCCCTTGTAGGTAGTGCCACCCCCCCCTACTTTCCTGTAGGGGACGGCTCTGGAGAAATCCCTCACTTCACTGTCCATATATGAACAGTGAAGTGGGGTACTTCTCCTGGAGCGGAATCCCCGGCCACATCGGCGGGGATTCCGTTTCAGAAGTCCCTGACGTCACTGTCCATATATGGACACAGTGAAGTCAGTGACTTTTCCTGGAGCGGAATCCCCGGCCAATTCGCCGGTGATTCCGCTTCAGAAGTCACTGTGTCCATATATGGACACAGTGAAGTCCGTGACTTCTCCTGGAGCGGAATCCCCAGCCACATTGGTGGGGCTTCCGCTTCATTAGTCCCTGATGTCACTGTCCATATATGGACACAGTGAAGTCTGTGACTTCTCTTGGAGCGGAATCCCCGGCCACATCGGCGGGGATTCCGCTTCAGAAGTCCCTGACGTCACTGTCCATATATGGACACAGTGAAGTCAGTGACTTTTCCTGCAGCGGAATCCCCGGCCAATTCGCTGGTGATTCCGCTTCAGAAGTCACTGTGTCCATATATGGACACAGTGAAGTCTGTGACTTCTCCTGGAGCGGAATCCCCAATCCCGGGCTTGGGGATTCCGCTCCTACAGTGAGCAAATAAACACCCTCCTCCTCCTCACATGCGCTTCGGACTGTGAGGAGGAGAAGGAGAGAGCGAGTGACGGCAGACACGGCCATCACAGTACACACCGTCTCCACATATTAAAACTTGCGCATGCGCAATGAAACACACGGCTACTGAAGACGCAGCAATATAATTTAACAGAACATGCGTGGTAGTGTCAACCATGCATGCTCTAAGCAGATGGGGAAAACACGTGGTACAGTTACGTCATTTATTACGTAACCGTACAATGTGAAAACCGGAAACCGCAAACCGGAAGTTAGGCGGGAATGGACGGGTATGCACGGGAAGTGCAAATTTTACATGGACAAGCGGTCACGTGACGCAAGAGGGGATATGACGATACATCAAGCTAATCAAACGTAAGTACATTACAAAGTTAAATGTTTTTTATTGTTTAGTTTAATTAAAAGTAATTTTTTACTTCCGAAAAACCCCTTTAAAGGGAATGTGTCGCAAATTAAACCTTTTTTTTTAAGTGTCGTTACTTATTTCTATTATATTTTTTACGTTTTTTGCTGTATTTTATTTTTTTTTCCGTATGATTAAAAATTAAATAATAATTTGACATGTTTTCCAATGTTGGCCACCAGGGGGAGCACTTCCCAGAATTACAGTAAGGTGAATAAGGCAAAGCAACCTGACTCACAGCTGCTGTAAATGTGGGAGGGAACCTCACCCCCCCTCTCACAAGCCAGGTAAAGGTGTCTTCAAGTTGCTAAGCAGTGTCCGGCAGCCATATTGGGTGTGATTCTGCAGCTGGAAGAAGTTATAGGACACACCAAAAGGCTAAGGGTATGTTCACACGCTTACTAAACAAAGGGAAAACAGCTCCTGATTTTCAGCCATTTTTTAATCAAACTCGCGTTTCTTAACGGCCGTTTTTGGAGCTGTTTTTCTATAAAGTCAATGAAAAACGGCTCCAAAAACGTCCCAAGAAGTGATGTGCACTTCATTTTGGTCGGGCGTCTTTTTACGTGCCGTTTTTGGAAAACTACCACGTAAAAAACGCCCTGTCGGAACAGAACGCCGTGTTTCCCATTGAAACCAATGGGCAGATGCTTGAAGGCGTTCTGCTTCCGATTTTTCAGCTGAAAACATTGTGTGTGAACATACCCTTAGGGTATGTGCACACGCTAACTGCATTAACGTCTGAAATGACAGAGCTGTTTTCAGGAGAAAACAGCTCCGTCATTTCAGACATAATTGCTCGTACTCGCGTTTTGCGAGGCGTCAATTACGGCCGTAATTTGGAGCTGTTCTTCATTGAATTCAATGAAAAACGGCTCAAATTACGTCCCAAGAAGTGTCCTGCACTTCTTTGCCGAGGCTGTTATTTTACGCGCCGTCTTTTGACAGCGACGCCTAAAATTACAGGTCGTCGGCACAGTACGTCGGCAAACCCATTCAAATGAATGGGCAGATGTTTGCCAACGTATTGGAGCCGTCTTTTCAGGCGTAAATCGAGGCGTAAAACGCCTCGTTTACGCCTGAAAATAGGTCGTGTGAACACAGCCTTAGAATGATGAAAGTGAAGTGAATGACTTTTCAGTTGACCGGTTCACACGCCGTGTATTTGACATGTTTTTTTTTTGCCAATTTTACGTGCAAAAAAACACATAAAAAACGCTTGATTACACTTGATTTTGCGTGTTTGGGGGATTTGTGTGTGTGTGTGTGTGGGGGGGGGGGTGCTCGCCGCTGATTCTTCAAAACAGCTGATAAGCGGCTATGAAGTATCAGCGGCGCCCGTGCACACTCCGCTCTGCCACACACACGGGTAAAAAAAATAAAGGGGTCGTCCAGGAAAACATGGCGCCGCACCTGTCCTCAGGTCATGTGTGGTATTACAGCTCTGTCCTATTCACTTCAATGGAGGTGAACTGCAATACCAGACACAGCCTGAGGACAGGTGCGGCGCTGCGTCTCCAATCCAGACACCCCTTCTGTCCTGAGATGACCCGACGGGGGAGGCGGGTGTCAGAGCCACCCACCGCCATCACTGCAGACAGAACCACACAACTACGGCATGAGGGCAGGGCTTGTCCTGAGTGCACTGTCTCTTGTTATGGACAGATTTATAGTCACATGAACCCCGTCTGATGAACCGGTAACCTAGGTCCGATCACATGACAGAGGGGGATCACCAAAAACCCTGTGCACCCTCAGCCCGTCCAACCAGCCCTTTCCTGGTTATATCTGCATCTGGGAAAGCTGGGTGACCACCATTACCCCTCATACAAGGGGGGGGGGCCGTCGTGGGGGCCGTCGGGGGGGGGGGGGCGTCGTGGGGGCCATAGGGGGGGGGGCGTTAGGGGGGGCCGTCGGGGGGGGGGGGCGTCGGGTCGGGGGGCCCGTCGGGGGTCACGAGAGCAGGGGTCTGTGAGATGGAGAGTGGGACATGCAGAGACACACACCTTACCTGCAGTGCAGCTGGTCTTCAAGATGGCGCCTGCTCTCTCCCTGCAAACAGCTGCTCTGCTCTGTGTGACTCTGACCTTCGTCTGCGCAGTACAGAGACATAGAGCAAAGTCAATGGAACGGCTCCCGTTCATTGACTCATATGCACTGTAGCTGCCGTATTCCATCTCTGTATGTGTCGTTAATCGACACATACAGAGATGAAAAACAAAATGGCAGCCCCATAGTGAAGTAAAAGTTAGAAAAAAGAAAAAAGTTAAACACAAACACACACATAAATAAAAGATTTTATAATAAAACACTAAATGCAAATTGATATCAAAATATTTTTTAGTTTGTTTCTGCACCATTACTGTCGTGGAAGTCAATAGTTCAAAATATATTAGACTGAAATTTAGACATCCTAATCAGGATATTTCATACCGATATACATTATATCGAGAGAGGAGAAAAAACACACAGACGCTGCTTATATGCTCAAAATACTCCTCTGGAGGTTTATTACCAAACTCAACTATAATAATATCATTCAAATGGGGTGTAGACTTGAGGTTAACCAATCAGAGGCAATGTGACAATAATTCTTATTCAGCCAATAGAAGACCATAAGAATATTTCAAATATAATATTCTAATTCTTCATTAAAATGCTGACATCAGGTAACACCTGGAGACAAGCATATAATGGGCAGTTGTTAGTGATTTGTTCTCATGGGGGAGAAATATTTGCACTTTATATCTGGGCGTTCAGCCAACGCGCTTCAATGGACTATGAAGGCCACACGATGAAAACATGGAGATAAGATGTTTCCTTGAATTATATAGAGGAAAGGTCATTACAAAATGGAGAATACATATCTTAGTAATTTGGCATCCTGCTTGATAATTCATAATGTAATTTCATACAGAGAATATAAGCAAATAAACCATCCTTCACAGGATGATAATGATGCCTCTTCAAAATTTTACAGACTGATGTGGCGCTGATTTTGTTCTGCTCCACTCGAGACAGATGTATGAGGATTATCATGTACAGTGAGGAGAACATCTAAAGCTTTTTCATCATTACTAGCATGTTTGGGTCTTCGGGATCTTGGTGCGTCTTTAATTGAACCGGTTATTTCGAAACGATGAACAGTTCTTTTAACACTTGACAATGAAATTGGATCTTGGATAGGATAAGTGGCATTGTATAAAGACGTTATTTCTCGATAGGGTCTTATTTTTTTATTCGCCATACCCTCTCATCATTAATAAAGTGATCCTTTCTGTTTCTGTCAAATGCATTTTGTTATATGACAATAGAAATGTACAAAAATGAAAATGACTCTCCGAATTAGTGCTCTCTGAAATTCACAAGCGACTACCGAAATGCGTACACATGAAATCATGTTACAATCATAGACAAGGTCCATTTTGTATCGCCGATTTATAATAATACGTAATTTAAAGTCACCTTGATGTGACATACCCAAGCTCATACACACACGCTCACGCGCCCACAAACATTTAGTATTTTAGTATTTTAGTATTTCGTATTTTACCCACGCGGTACATTTTGGGTAATGCTAACACCTATCATGAAGATGATAACTTTAAAGTTAAATATCTCAGTGAAAAAAAATCCTATCTCAAAATGAGCCCCCACTCAAATGAGCCCCCACTCGACCCCCCATGCCATTTAAGATTTTGATGCCCCCAACCACCCCACCGCCCCCAAGGGGATAGGGGTGTTTTTTTTGAACACTGAGAACTGACCCCATTTTGGAAATTACACCCCTCAAGTCATTTATTAAGGGGTGTAGTGAGCATTTTCACCCCACATGTCTTTTCCATAAATTATTGCGCTGCGGATGGTGCAAAGTAAAAATTTAAATTTTTCCCTAGATATGCCATTTCAGTGGCAAATACGTTGTGACCAGCTTGTGCCACTGGAGACACAAACCCCAAAAATTTTTAAAACGGTTCTCTCGGGTATGGCGATGCCATATATGTGGAAGTAAACTGCTGTTTTGGCACACTTTAGGGCTCAGAAGGGAAGGAGCACCATTTGGCTTCTGGAGCGTAGATTTGCATGGTAGTAGTTTTGTTTGGAGTTTTACTGGTATTTGAGTTTATAATGTGGGGACATATGTAAGCTGGGAAGAGTACATCAGGGGCATAGTCAGGTGGTATAATGGGGTAAAATAAACCATAGATGTGTGTTACGCTGTGAAGCAGTCCTTTCTGCACAGGTCAGTGTCGCACTGATAAATGGTGTCCTTATCCCCCCTTTGGTCCACACTCCGCACCTTTGCAATTTGTTGGAATTTTGCTGGGAAAGTGTTGTCCTTGTATAATACGGGCACCCTCGCTTCCAGCAGATACGTTTGTGTCCTACCCTTCCTGGTTCCCTAATATTAGGGCCTTCATAAATCGCCTCTTGAAACAGAAGAAAATTTCCCCTTGGGCCTGCACAACTGCATTTTTTTCTTTCCTGACCTATTGGAGCCTTATCGAATTTATTTTTTCATAGACGTAGTGGCATGAGGGCGTTTTTTTTGCAGGATGCGCTGTAGTTATTATTGGTACCATTTTGGGGTACATGCGACTCTTTGATCAGTTTAAATCCTAGTTTTTTGGGAGGCAAGATGACCAAAAACCAGCAATTCTGGCATAGTTTTTTTACGTTTTTTTTTATGCCGTTCGCCATGCGTTATGAATTACATGTTAACTTTATTCTGCAGTTCAGTACAATTTCGGCAATACCAAATTTATAGCACTTTTTTATGTTTTACAACCTTTTGTACAATAAAATTACTTATGTAAAAAGAATTTATTTTTTCTGTCGCTGTGCTTTAAGAGCCATAACTTTTTAATTTTTTTGTCGATGGAGCTGTATAAGGGATTGGTTTTTATGAAAGGAGCTAGTTTTTTTAGGTATTATTTTTGGATACATGCGACTTTTTGATCACTTTTTATTCCAGGGCAAGGCAAAGTGACAAATAAAATCAAAATTCTGCCATGGTTTTTTTCATGATTTTTTTACGCTGTTCACCGCGTGGAATGTATATATTTATAGTTTAGGCCGTTACGGTCACGGCAATACCAAATATGTTTGGTTTATTTCTTTATTTCAATAATAAAGGACTTGATAATTATAAAAAAGGGTGATTTTGTTTTATTTTATTACTTGAAACTTTTATTAAATTTTTTTACATCTTTTTTTCACTTTTTTTTTACACTTTTCTTTAGTCCCACTAAGGGACTCGAAGGTCCAACTGTCGGATTCTTATTCCAATACATTGCACTACCTATGTAGTGCAATGTATTAGATCTGTCAGTCATTCACTGACAGCAAGATTAGGCTTCGCCTCCGGGAGGGGCCTAATCGGCTTCTGTAATGGCAGAGCAGGGGGCCATTGTTAGGCCTCCTGTTGCCATAGCAGCAATCGGCAGCCCTGCTATAGCATGGCAGGGCTGCTGATCCTCTACCAATCACAAAGATGCAGCAATCGCAATCGATCGCTGCATCTAAGGAGTTAATGGCAGGAACCGTAGCTATCTCCGGTTCCTGCCATTATAGGTGGATGTCAGCTGTAACATACAGCTGACATCCACCGCTGATGATGCTGGCTCAGCTGCTGAGCCGGCGCCATCTTGCCGGCGGCTACGGGAGCATTTTAGGCCCCGTCTCCGGGTAGGGGTTGAAAGTCTTCCATACTAGGCATACCAGGAGGCCAGTGTCAGGCCTCCGGTTGCCTCTGCAGCCACGTCAATTTCATTTCTGGGGTGCCGATGAGCTGCAAACACGTTAAATGCAGCGATTATTTTTGACTGCTGCATTTAAGGGCTTAATGGCGTGGATCAGAGCAAACTTCGGTCCTCGCCATTACCCCATGGTGTCAGCTATAACATGCAGCTGACACCCGGTGATGGTGGCATTAGCTTTCCATGACGTATCGATATGACAAATGCTGGGAAGGGGTTAAATAGCTTTGGATAGATATGTACAAGGAAGTATACAGTAGGATGTATATGTGGTCAAGCCAACTTTGAAATGTACAAACCAATGTTACCAAAATGCATTTTAGGCCTTATTCACACGAACGTGTGCGTTTTGCGCGTGCAAAAAATGCACCGCTTTTTGTGCATTGCAGTACCGTGTGTCATCTGTATTTAGTGCGTGGCTGCGTGTTTTCCGCGCATATGGCATCATTATGACACTCTGTTTTTATGTTTAGAAACAGAAATGAAGGAGGTGGTTTTATTTTTCCCTTAATTTTTTGTTTAACAGCTGTTGCGTGAATCACGTGCAGCACACCGAAGTGCGTCCGTGTGCCGCGCGTGATTTTCACGCACCCATTGACTTCAATGCGTGCGTGATGCACGAAAAACGCTCAACTATAGGACATGTCGTGAGTTTTACGCAGTGGACACATGCTGTGTGAAAATCACACTGTCTGAACGGCCCCATTAAGTTACACAGGTCCATTCACTCGTGTGAATAAGGCCTAACACAAATTTAGCAGACTTCTGTGAGGCTATAACATGGTTATATTGGCCCACCAGAGTATCAGAGAATCTCTTTTGGTGGGCCCAAGCTCTGATACAGTAATGGGCCCCAAAAGTCTATCAGAAGATGATTCCCTTTGTAGATGATTTTGGAGCCAATCTCTTGCTACTATTTCTTATGGATTGAATCACAAATAACTTACTAGATCTTATTCTTAATGAAGTCCTGTGTCTAGAATGGTATCAATAAAGGTTACTATGTAAGAATGGACCCTCACAATCATTTCGTCAGGTGGGCTCAAGTAACTCGCACAACACAGGGCTTTACTAGTCACTTTTGGTCAGACTTATTATTTATGACTTATTCACTATTTTTACATAGATACCAAAGACTACTTCGCAATTTAAAGATACCCAACACTTGTATATTTGTAAACTATACTTAAATAAGAGGAAACAAAAAAAGATTTCACAGGTTTTATAATGTTACAACTATAATAGAAATGTGCTGTTAAAATACCGCTCATTATATTATTGTGCTTCTAGATAAATTGTGGGTGTAAGAACAAAGCTAACTGAGACAATAAAAACGACAGGCATCAACACAAGAAAAATGCAGGCAATGAAAAGAAAAATACATATGCTTTCAGGTGAGATTCTGTATTCAAATGATCTCATTTGCTGAGCAAATGTCGAGCTGATTCAAAGAGAAATGTATTTAATTTAGAACAACACTCTTTAGGGAGCTTGGAAAGAGGATGAAATGCATTAAATAATTGATCAACCTGGGAATACATGCTCTAGCGGAGAAAGGGATATGTCTAGGGTAAGTAGCCAGAGAAGAAACACAAGCATTTTTTAGCATTCCTCTAGCAATACGTTGCAATGTTTTGATGCCTTGGCTATAGCCTGAGGTAGGGGTTAATTAAATAATGAATTAGTTGGAGAGTAAACAGCTGTACTGCATGTCCTAGAAAAAAAATTGACAAATCAGGCTGAGCTCAGCAAGATAACGATAAGTTCTTAGGCCAGGTTCCCACTGGGCGGATACACTGCGTAAAAATCACGCAGCGTGTCCGACCTGGAACCCGCAGTACATTCCGTCCGAAAAATCGCACTACATTGTGATGTGGTTTTTCCAACAGAATTTCCGCTGCGGTAGAAAGTTGTTAATACTTACTCCCTCGGTCCTCTCTGCCCATAGTCCGGCCTCCTACGATGACATTGCAGGCTATGTGACGCTGCAGCCTGTGATTGACTGCAGCGGTCACATCGGATGCAACGTCATCCCAGGAGGCCGGACTGCAGGAAGAAGGAGGGTGTTCTGGGTAAATATGATATTTTTTTTGTTTTCCGTTGTTGCGTTTTTTGCGCCGTAATCACTGCGAATACGTTGCAAAAGTCGCAACACTTGGCTTTCTGTTGCGGGTTTTGCATCCCCATTGAATTCAATGGGGCAAACCAGCAACGGAAAATCAAGAAAAACGCAGCATAAATTGACATGTAGAGGAAGTAAATTCCGCACCGCAGGTCAATTTATTAACGTAAGATTATTAATCTCATCCATTTTGCTGCTACTGTAAATGCTTTGGAATTTCCATACATAATTTATTTGTGAAAATTACGCAGCGTTTATGCTACGTGGGAACCCAGCCTTAGGGTGTAGTCACATGTTGCGGTTTTGCCATGTTTCTTTGCCAAGAAGAGTTGCCAAACTGTTCTGAGAAAAATCAAGTTGCCAAGCGGGGCAGAAGCCACTGAGGCCTGCTGAAAGCCGAGTTACCTGGACATGCACACGATCGTAGATTTAGTCCGTAATTACGGACCGTAATCACAGTCCATAATTACAGACCCATTCATTTCTATGGCCAATGGACACCTCTCCGTATAATTACGGGAAGGTGTCCGTGCCGTGCAAAGGCTATGCAAAACATAGAACATGTCCTATTTTTTGCTTTTTACGGACCATGCTCCCATACTTTATATGGGAGCACAGCCAGCAAATGCGGGTGGTTGTCAGCGGCTGGCCGTGCCTATAATCACGGACTGTGATTACAGGCACGGTCATGTGCAAGGGCTTATTCATACTAACGTTAAAAAAAAAACGGCCCCTTTTTTACGGCCGTCACGCAGCTGCATGCATTTCTATGGGGCTATGCACATGGCCATTGTTTTAACGGCCCATCTGAATGGGCCGTGAAAAAATAGGACATATCCTATTTTTGTCAGTTTTCACGGATTCCTCAATAGACTCAAGTTTATGAGGAATCTATGAAAACGGGTCCCGCACGGGTGCAAAACGGCTGTGAAAAACAACCTTTTTTCATGGCTGATTTGACACACGTTCGTCTGAATAAGGGCTTAGACTGTTAATTAACCCCTTAACGCTCCATGACCTACTATTAGGTCATGCTAACTGTAGCGTTCGCGCTCAGTGACCTAATAGTAGGTCATGGAGTAAACACGGCGCCGTTCGCGCGGGGCGCGTTCATGAGCTGTGATAGCTGTTTCCGACAGCAGACTATCACTGCTCAATGTGCCGGGACCGATCGCGGAGCTCCCCCGCCGATTAACCCCTCAGAAGCCGCGTTCAATAGCGATCGCGGCTTCTTAGGGGTTAATCCGCCATCGCCGGCCTGCTACACGATAGCGGCCGGCGATGGTGACTATGGCAACCGGACACCAAACAATGGCGTCCGGCTATGCCATAGACGGAAGCCTAGTGGGTCCTGACGTCAGGACCCACTATGCTTGCTGTCAGTGAGTAGCTGACAGTTCTAATACACTGCACTACGCATGTAGTGCAGTGTATTAGAATAGCGATCAGGGCCTCCTGCCCTCATGTCCCCTAGTGGGACAAAGTAATACAGTAAAAAAAAAGTTAAAAAAAGATGTGTAAAAATAAGAAAATAAAAGTTTTAAAAGTAATAAAAGTAAAAGTCCCCCTTTTTCCCTTATCAGTCTTTATTATTAATAAAAATATATAAAAAAACAAATAAACTATACATAATTGGTATCGCCGCGTCCGTAACGGCCTGAACTACAAAATTATTTTGTTATTTATCCCGCACGGTGAACGCCGTAAAAAAAAATATTAATAAACCGTACCAGAATCACAATTGTTTGGTCACCTCACCTCCCAAAAAATGGAATAAAAAGAGATCAAAAAGTCGCATGTACCGAAAAATGGTACTGATCGAAACTACAGTTCGTTACGCAAAAAATAAGTCCTCGCACGGCTTTATTGATTGAAAAATAAAAACGTTCTGGCTCTTAGAATAAGGTAACACAAAAAGTGAATGATTTTTTACAAAACGTATTTTATTGTGCAAACGCCATAAGACATAAAAAAAAACTATAAACATCTGGTATCGCCGTAATCGTATCGCCCCGCAGAATAAAGTGAATATGTCATTTATAGCGCACGGTGCACGCAGTAAAAAAAAAGGAATAAAAAAACAATAGTAGAATTGCTGTTTATTAGTCACCACGCCACCTAAAAATTGAATAAAAACTGATCAAAAAGCCGCATGCACCCCAAGAAAACTACAATGGATTCCTCAAGGGGTCTAGTTTCCAAAATGGGGTCACTTTTGGGGGGTTTCCTATGTTTTGGCACCACAAGACCTCTTCAAACCGGACATGGTGCCTAATAAAAAAGAGGGCTCAAAATCCACTAGATGCTCCTTTGCTTCGGAGGCCGGTGCTTCAGTCCATTACCGCACTAGGGCCACATGTGGGATATTTCTCAAAACTGCAGAATCTGGGCAATACGTATTGAGTTGCGTTTCTCTGATAAATCCTTTTGTGTTATAAAAAAAATGGTATAAAGAGGATTTTCTGACAAAAAAAAAAAAGAAAATTTCACCTCTACTTTGCTCTAAATTTCTGTGAAACACCTAAAGGGTTCATAAACTTTCTAAATGCTGTTGTGAATACTTTGAGGGGTCTAGTTTCTAAAATGGGGTGTTTGATGGGGGTTTCTTATATATAGTCCCCTCAAAGCAACTTCAGAACTGAACTGGAACCTAAAAAAATAAATAAATGAGGCAATACTTTGCTTCTCACATTATACTGATAATGAGCCGTGCCCACCCCGAGATTACCCCAGTTTTGACCGTTTGTATAAACGGAGACCCCTATTAGACCGTTTCAGTGCCCGGTTTTCCCAAGCATACACCACCGAGAAGTGTTTTTCTATTGATGAGTCCCTGGTACATTTTAAAGGGAGTGTTCAATTCCGCCAGTACCTGCCGGGTAAGAGGGCAAGGTATGGCGTGAAGATGTATAAGCTGTGAGAGTGCATCAGGGTATACCTACAGGTTTAGGATATATGAAGGAAAGGCCACCCCCAAACCAGACTGCATCCTGGACTACAATAGGTACATGGGAGGGGTGGACTTGTCAAATCAAGTCCTGAAGCCCTACAGCGCCATGCGGTGTGGTATAAGAAGCTGGCCGGGCACATCATACAGATGGCTTTGTACAATGCGTACGTGCTACGTCGATGTGCAGGCCAGAGGGGAACTTTCCTGGAATTTCAAGATCTAATCTTTAGGGACCAGGAAGGGGGGGCACCCAGTACTTCTGGAGGCGAGGCCACACGCATCATACCAGGGCAACACTTTCCAGGAGAAGTTCCCCAAACCGGTGGAAAGGGAAAGAGTCAAAAGAGGTGCAGAGTCTGCTATAAGAGGGGGATAAGGAAGGACACAATATACCAATGTGACACGTGTCCCGAAAAACCAGGGCTCTGTATAAAAGATTGTTTTAAAATGTATCATACATCCCTTGATTTTTAATTTACCCTGATGCACTCCGCACAGCTTACCCCCCTCATCTTTCCCTTCTGAGCCCTGCCGTATGCCCAGGCAGCTGATAACAGCCACATGTAGGGTATTGCCGTACCCAGGAGAACCCACATTACAATTTAAGGGGTGTATATCTCCGGTGGCGCATGCTGGGCACACTATATCGGACACTGACATGCCATATATATATATAAAATTGCAAATCTCACTCTGCACCATCTGCTGCGCATTATCTTTTACACAGTACCTGTGGGGTAAAAATGCTCACTACACCTCTAGATGAATATCTTAAGGGGTGTAGTTTTTAAAATGGGGTCACATCTCGGGGGTTTCAACTGTACTGGTACCCCAGGGGCTTCTGCATACATGACTTAGCACCAGAAAAGCTCCAGTAGGCCAAATGGTGGTCCTTTCCTTCTGAGCCCTACCATGGGCCCAAACGGCAGTTTATCACCACAAATGGGGTATTGCCGCACTAAGGACAAATTGGGCAACAAAATGGGTATGTTGTTCACTGTTAAAATAAGAAATTTTGATCAAAAATGACATCTTATTGGAAAAAATATCATTTTTTTTTCATTTTACAGCCCAATTCAAATAGGTGCTGTGAAAAAACTGTGCGGTCAAAATGATAACAAAAACCATAAATGAATTCCTTGAGGGATGTAGTTTCCAAAATGGGGTCACTTCTGGTGGGTTTCCATTGCTTTGATACCTCTGGGGCTCTGCAAATGCGACATGGCACCCGAAAACCAATCCATCAAAATCTGGACTCCAACAAACACATAGCGCTCCTTTCCGTCTGAGCCCTCCCATGGGCCCAAACGGCAGTTTATCACCACAAATGGGGTATTGCTGCACTAAGGACAAATTGGGCAACAAAATGGGGTATGTTGTTCCCTGTGAAAATAAGAAATTTTGATCAAAAATGACATCTTATTGGAAAAAATATCATTTTTTCCATTTCACAGCCCAATTCAAATAGGTGCTGTGAAAAAACTGTGCGGTCAAAATGATAACAAAAACCATAAATTAATTCCTTGAGGGGTGTAATTTCCAAAATGGGGTCACTTCTGGTGGGTTTCCATTGTTTTGATACCTCAACACCTCTTCAAACCTGGCATGCTGCCTAAAATATATTCTAATAAAAAAGAGGCCTCAAAATGCACTAGGTGCTTCTTTGCTTCTAGGGCTTGTGTTTTAGTCCACGAGCGCAGTAGGGCCACATGTGGGACATTTCTAAAAACTGCAGAATCTGGACAATACATATTTAGTAGTATTTCTCTGGTAAAACCTTCTCTGTTACAGAAAAAAATTGAATAAATTTGAAATTCAGCAGAAAAAATGAAATTTGCAAATTTCATTTCCACTTTGCTTTAATTCCTGTGAAATGCCTGAAGGGTTAAAAAACTTTCTATATGCTGTTTTGAATACTTTGAGGGGTCTAGTTTTTAAAATGGGGTGTTTTATGGGGGTTTCTAATACATAGGCCCCTCAAAGCCACTTCAGAACTCAAGAGGTACCTTCAAAAAAAGGCTTTTGAAATTTTCTTAAGAATATGAGAAATTGCTGTTTATGTTCTAAGCCTTGTAACGTCCAAGAAAAATAAAATAATGTTCAAAAAACGATGCCAATCTAAAGTAGACATATGGGAAATGTGAACTAGTAACTATTTTGGGTGGTATAACTGTCTGTTTTTCAAGCAGATGCATTTAAATTCTGAAAAATGCTATTTTTTGTAAATTTTCTCTAAATTTTGCAATTTTTCACAAATAAAGACTGAATATATCGACCAAATTTTACCACGAACATGAAGCCCAAAGTGTCACGAGAAAACAATCTCAGAATCGCTTGGATAGGTTTAAGCATTCCGACGTTATTACCACATAAAGTGAAATATGTCAGATTTGAAAAATGGGCTCTGAGCCTTAAGGCCCAAACTAGGCTGCGTCCTTAAGGGGTTAACTTTTAAAATTGTATCTGTAAAAACGACATTATTTATTTCACCACAGCGGTACATACTTTTGTTCAATTAATTTTTTACATACTGTACATGCCTTTCAAATGCTATGACATACTGTATAATCACTGACCTCTCAAGCTTCAATCTATTTAACAGTATGTAAAAAATAATTAGGCATTAACTTTTGAATACATTTTTTTATGACAAACTTTATGATATGTACTCTTTAATTATAGGAATCTTAAATATGGAATAAAAAATATATTATGTGAAAGCTTTATAGTTTAAAATAACCTGTCATTCTATTTTTATCCTACTCAAATAGTTACCTTGACCAGATGTTAATTTTTACCTTTTTTTGTTAATAACAATCGTAGTTGTATTTTCTGTGCCTTCTGCTCTGCTTTTCCTCTAGTACACACAAAATGTTATTTTAAAGCTTTGTGTTGCTTAGATTTAAGGTTCTAAAATACCTACTTATCTTCAGTCCTGGTTTTTTTTTTACATATTTGTTACACTCTTTGTTTCCGATCTTCAAACAAATGCAAATAAAACCAACTGGCACTGTGTGAAAAACCCCCAAAAATTTATGTCTGTTCCACCATCAGGAGCAACAACTGCAACTAAATGTGGGAGCCTTTCACATGACTGTGGAGAAATGTTTGCTCACTCTTCATTTACAAGGGCTGTCCCATATCATATTCATTGAACATAAAATATAACAATGTTTGCCATTTATATGCTATTAAAAAATTATCACATCAATGTGCGTGTTCACTTAGTGAGCTGACTACTGGTGGACAAGCATGGTCAGTCACTATCCCCATATTCAGATCTCTGCATAGTTATCCTCTTTTGACTGCAGAGCAGCCTATATAAATACAGTAGCCTTCTGACCTGCTTGTCAAGGAAGCAGCATAGATTCTACAGTAGAATGACAGAATAGCTGAGAAGACTCCTTCTGAATGGGAATTAAGAAGGGACTATATAATAAGCTGCCAGAGGGGAAAGGAGACTGATCCTTCTCAGAGACCCTTCCCTAGCAGCACAGTTTAGCAGCAGCACCAAGGGGGACACATGGAAGCAAAACATGATGAAAAAATGCTATTAATAGCATTTCTGAACTGTTGGCTATAATCAACATTTGTGGGATTACCCCTTAAAAAATTGCTTTAATTCAGCAACTCTGTAAGGGCAAAGCCACATGTGGCGGAATTGCTCTTAAATTCCGCTGCGGACACTCCGCAGCGTTAATCCGCAGCGGAGCCGTTTCTCCATTGACTTCCACTTCTATTTAGAAGGGTTCGTTTAGACAAGGCTGAAAATTCCGCTGTGGAGCATAGGCTGCGGTGCGCAGCATGCAATGGATGTTGCGGAGTTGTGGCGGACTGGTTGCGGACTCATGGCGGAATTTCTCCATTGACTTCAATGGAGATTCTAATTTCCGCAATTAAGTCCGCAGCTGTCATGCACATGTTATGTGTGCTGCGGATGCGTCTTGCTTTTTTGACATGACATTTCTTCATTCTGGCTGGACCTATGTATTTCTAGGTCTACAGCCAGACTGAGGAAGTCAATGGGGCTCCCGTAATTACGGAAGCGTTGCTAGGAGACGTCAGTAAATAGTCACTGTCCAGGGTGCTGAAAGAGTTAAGCGATCAGCAGTAACTGTTTCTGCACCCTGGACAGTGACTACCGATCCCAATATACAGCAACCTGTAAAAAAAATTCATACTTACCGAGAACTCCCTGCTTCTGTCTCCAGTCCGGCTTCCCAGGATGACGTTTCAGTCTAAGTGACGGTTGCAGCCAATCACAGGCTGCAGCGGTCACATGGACTGCCGCGTCATCCAGGGAGGTCGGGCTGGATGCCGAAAGAGGGACGCGTCACCAAGACAACGACCGGTAAGTATGAAATTCGTTTACTTTCACTAGGGAAAGTGCTGGCCCTTCTCTCTATCCTGCACTGATAGAGAGAAGGGAAGCACTTTTACCGCAGTCCGCAGCAGCTAGTCCGCATCAATTTACTGCACATTTTGGGCAGATCCGCCGCAGAATCTGCAACGCAGATTCTGTGCGGCATTGATGCGGACAGTTGCGGAGGAAATCCGCCACGTGTGGGCATGCCCTAAGGCTTTTGTTCATAAACCGTCCTTTAAAAATCCTGCCATTTATGATTGTAAACATTTGTCATGCTTACTTATGTTTGAAATTAATAAAAAGATTGAATCATAAAAATCCTGCCACAGAATCCCATACTCACCTGCTAAAACCATCCATTGTTCCAGCACCAATGGTCCTGTGGTCCCCCATCGGTTTCTGTTCACAACCCAGCCATACCAGAACGGGAACGCTGCAGCCAATCACTAGCCAAGCACTCCGGATTCATTTTCTGTCTCTGTCTATTCACAAACAGCCATTTATTAACATCCACCTACATTTTTGACCTATAACAATTCACAGTTCATTGCAGGTTCACTACACAGCATTCAGCTTCCTCATCTTACACAGATAGATGTACGCCAGGGATTCACACTACCTCTGCACAAGTTTCTCTCTTTTTTATTACTACGTCATCACATTCTAGAGAAGGGGGTCACGCACTCACTCCTTACATCTTCTGTTCTCACAATCTTAACAATTTCAATGTTACAATATCGGCAAAAATCCTCCCATACCATGAACCGCCAAGATTCACACATCTGTACAACAACTCAAGATAACGTACGTATCTCCAATCATTCATCACACTAAAAGCTTTCAACATACCTGCTGGATAAACACTGCATATCAGGAGATGTGACGTCATGACCTCGGCAATGAATGAGTGAACCATATTTGTAAGAATAAGCTTCTTATGTACCGGCCGGGTTTTGATATTCACTGATGCAAATGCCGTCAGGCCTCCAGCGACAGCGTATCAGACGAGCAATCTCCCGTGTTTTCGGCACCAAAAACTGTTAACGCAATCATGGGCCAAAATATATTAGACTGAAATTTGTAATGGGTATGTCAACCGATACCCGCCCTCCAGTGATTTATCCCGTTTCCAAATCATAGGTAATAGATAGATATATCTGAGAGAAAAGATGACACAAGAGACCATGCTTGTATGCTCAAAATCCTTCTCTGCAGTTTATTAGTCCAAACAAGTATATAAGTATAATGACAGGAAAGGTGTAGGCTTTGATTTCAGCCAATCTACAATATGATAATGACTCTCATTCAGCCATTGAGAATATTTCAATGCATTATAACGATTCTTCAACCTCCAAGGTTCCTACAAGTTAAAGGAACAGTGTCACGAAAAAATTTTTTTTACATCAGTTTGATTTTTGTGTTTTATTAAAAACTTTTATATTTATTTGTGTGTTTGTGTTTTACTTTTTTTTATTTTTGAACTTTGTCTTCCCTATGGGGGCTGACATTTTTTTTTCCATTTCTGTATGTGTCGATCAACGACACATACAGACATGGAATACGGCACATACAGTCCCATAGTGAATGCGAACGGGGCCCGTTCCATCCACTACGCTGTACGCCGTCTGTGTGGGAACGGCGCATGCGCCGCTCCCACACAGTCCAAGTTGAACTGTGCGACGTCCGCCATTTTCCTGTGGACCGGAAGTCGCGGCCGGATAGTAAGATTACTACTTCCGGTCGCGGCTTCCGGACTTGTGCACTTGGAGCGGGAGGTAGCAGACGGAGCGGACGGACCAGAGGGAGCGGTGGCGGCTGGAGCAGGTAAGTTATTTCTGTTTATGTAAGTGTTTTACTGTGTGTTTACTAGTGTATGTTAACCTACTACACTGTGTGTTAGCTCAAAAAATGGCGACACACAGTGTAGGAGGTTTGACCGTTCAATCCCCTCGTTTCTCCCGGCACTAGCCAGGATAAAGGAGGGGGGATTCTGAGAGCTCACTAGAGCGAGTGAGTTTTCTCAAATTTTGCAGCATAAAGCAATGTGGTTGCTTTACCACATGCAATGCTGCAATTTTGGGAATTGCGTCATCTAGTGACCAGCACTGGGAAATATTACAAATTAGAATCTAATTTATAATATTTCCTGACTCGTGAAAAAAATTAGAACAATGTTTAATCACCTATACACTAATTGTTTAACTAAAACTAGCGTAACTAGCGTCACATTCCCTTTAATTTGTCTCTACTTCTTATCTCACTAGAGAATGGACTGTAGATAAGATTAAATCATTTAAACAGAGCCCCCTCCCTCATGGTAAACAATGTCATTGTCCATTCGACCAAGGCTATTTGATTTGCTCCTTACAAGAGTAATAAAACATTCAATTCAAGAACACAACATAGAATTGCTTCAGGACATCTGCTGACATATTACTTTTTACTTATTAATCTCAAGATGGCTCCTTCAGGCCAAAAGATGGATTACAATGATCCAAAATGGACGCCTACCATAAAAGATGGAGTCCATGCAAAATGTTATCTTTTAAACATATTCTAATCACTTAAGGCCCCTCTGACGTGTCTTTTCACCAGTACACAGTCTCCTAGTTGTAGCTTGTGCACCCCTGGGATGGAATCAGAGTCTGGAATATAAGAAAACATTACAGCATGTGTTACTGTCAACTCTTTACTGAGGGAAATGACAAAATTAACAAGGCTATAATTTCCTAGACTAAGCTGTTGTGGGTAGTAACATCCCATTCTGGGAGGACCCCCAAACAGGACTTCATATGGGGTGGATCCTGATGATTTGAATATGGAGCGTAAACTATCCATTCTAGCCTTCTATATCCTTCACGTAATTTATATAACAACTTTTGGTCTGCAACCCTCTAGTGACCAGTTTACCGTGGTCTGGCCAAAATATTACCCGTGACTTATCACACGTCTTATCAGTGTTCTACACACCCCGCGTGCCCCTGTATAAGACACGTTATATTTTCTATCTAGTCCCTAATTACCCAGAGGATGGTTAGTCGGGCGTGACTAATTTCTTACGGGTACTTGACCACACAGCGGGGATGTCTCTCCTGTCGCCTGAGTTAATCCAGCCAGTCAACCAGGGTTCAACAGACTCCCACAAGGCCGTCCACTAACACAGATAAGACGAAGATTTATAAAATCAACAGACTTACTGTGTTATTGCGGAGGTGATCAGTCTCCTTTAGTGGGCAGTCCCGGTTTTCTGCTTCACCCTGTGGTCGTCAGTTGTCCGGATTCCGAGATCCCCTCGAGTGTAGCCCCACGTTGGGTGCCAACTGTCAGGGTTCCTTTCCCTGTTATTCCACACCAAATAACCACCTCTGTAAATTTGAAACTGAGTGCATGCGTAGAAGAAATACACCAGACAGAGAAGTGTTGGTAAAGATCCTCTCTCAGTGAAGTAGGAAATGCAACTGAACTTTATTACACAAGAATTACAAGTTTTCTCCCTAGAAATGTGGGATGTGCTTAAGCCCTATTGGTTCTATTCAGTTGTGACGTTCATCTGCACACTCCTCTTGCATTCCAGGGCGGTGTCTCTATGGGCGTTGTCCCTGATGCAGGCCCCATCTTGTTGCATAGATTCTTTGTGAAATATACTGATATGTATAGCTTATGTAAGTGTAATAATATTTTTTCAAGTAATATACATGCTAATGATCCCTCACACTAGATGTTCCTCATTTAGTTCAAGACTCTGATATAATAATGGATCCCAAATTTCCAGCAGAACACAATCCCATATACAGCTGTTTGTGGAGCCAATCACTTGTTACTGTAGTCTTGTTACTATAGTCTATTTTTTTATTGTTTGATTTATAAATAACCTATTAGACCTTACTGATTTGTCCTGTGTGCAATGATAACAAAAAAAAGATTATGGTGCAATAACCCCAGCCCTATACTAATTCAAAGGACATTCTAAAAAGTATTTATGACATCACAACTTTTAGAGACCCCTCAAAAGATATTTCAGTTATTTAGTACTGAATAGGCAGCATTAATGATATGCACATAACCCCTTTAAATCAAGGTATTAACCATAGGACGCCGACCTGTACATTAAAAGAAAAGAGCAATGCAATTCAGATATATTAAAAAAAACAATGAGTTCTTCACAATCTTTTATTCTTTTTATTTCTGTTACAAAAAAACTTACTCAGAATTAACTTTTATTTTTTTATTGAACGCTTAACATAAGTATATTGAAATCTATCTATTTTCTCTCTATACAGGTTTTCTGCATAAAGACTGAAGTAAGCTATCCTATTCTTTAATTAAAAGAAATGGTGCTACTTATCCAGGGTTACAATTCTGTAAACTCAGCATTTTTTTTAAAGCATTTGGATGCTCTTCATTGTTTTATCATGAATCCCCCTCTACAAAGCTGAAACTCATTTAATGGCTAAAATATAGGCAAATCCACCAATGCATACAACATAGCCTTGGAATTATATAGTAATACCATCTGCTTAGCATATGAATGTATCTCTGATTTGACAGCCGGCTATTTAGGCTAAAATAAGCAGCTAGTGATCAGACGTTTGCTCAATGTTTATACAAACGGCTGCCAGGCACAGACTCAACATAAAGCATTGTAGGGATAGCACTGACTGAATAAGTAATAGACGGCTTGTCTGCTTCATTAAATATGTCGACTGTGTTATTAACACCTTGCTCTGTTGAGGGGAGGACAGCAGGTAGCACTTAAGCTGCAAAACACTACCATTTTCCAAAAATATAAAGCAACCCTATATCATTTTGAGAAACTTTTCACAGAGAAGCTCAAGGAAAATAAATGGTACATACGTCCTGATTAGTAAGTATAGAGACGTAGAAAATTATGGCTCTTACTATAGCGCTGCGATCAGGGATTGGGAATTAACCAGGCGGTGCATGCAAAAGTATTTCTTTATTCCAGGACACAGCATTTCAAAATTAACAACAATTTCTTCATCAGGTCCATACAAAGGTAAGTTGAAAAATGGGGCTGGTTAAGTAAGGGAGAGTGACCCAGTAGGAATACACCACAGGTTCAAAGGTCAATGGGAAAAAATACTTTCCCAACCAATCTCCCAAGCCGTCCCAAAATTATAAGTATAAATTTATGTGGGCCAAAATCTTCTGTGCAACATTATCATTCCACTGAGAAAAGCAGCATATGAATGATGAAAATACATGACTCAAATAAGTTGAGTCGTGTCTCCCCCTATGAAACCTGCCATTAATTAAAGCAGACACTGAAACAGAGTTGGATTTTAATGACCACAGCAGCCGTTTATTATTTAAATAACAAGGAATTTTAAATATTCAAAATAGCAAAACTTTTGAATCCCCAAAAAGGAATTCTTCATAGAATTAAATAACCAACTGCAACCCTATCAGGGTCATAACATTATTTAACAACCAGAATGACAGGGGCAAGTCCTTGAAGCCACCGATATTTTATTTACTGGTCATCTCCCCACCAATACCTTACCCCCAGCCGTAACCCGGCTCGGGGGCACCAATTACCTTTTGCAGATGACCACCATATATAACACAGCCTTCAAAAGGGGTAATACACTATGAAGCCGACTAATTGGGGGTGCATCCCGTGATGCATTCCCCCCACCACTTTTTACGACCTACTTCAAGGACTCCCCCCGCAGCTGCAATGACAAAATATTTCCTGACCACCAAAGACATACATCCCCAGCGTAACTCCTCTGGCCAGGAAACCACCAACAGCAACCATTGCCGTAATACTCCAATCCAATCCAGGGCGGGCAGGCGGGAACATGTTCTTCCTTCTGTGTCCTGACGAAGAGAGGGGGAAGACCATGAGACACAAGGTACATCCCCCTAACACTCCTCCCCTTCTCCCAATAATCCTCCTACCATCCCTGACCTTACATTCCCATAAGCCAACCAACTCCCTATCCCCCATTTATTTAAGTCATGGAGGCCTCCCCTTATTTCCTTTTCTTGTCTGCAGTAGGGCCTCTTCTTAGTGTCAGTAGAAGACGGAGTATAAAATCTGTGGTATCAATATAAGTTTAAAACGTATACACAGATATGCATGGAAACACAGATGGATGGAAAAGTGTATGAAAGTATATATATATAGAGAGAGAGACAGAGAGAGAGACAGAGAGAAAGAGAGAGAGACAGAGAGAGAGAGAGAGAGATTTGTATAAAACTATATATAAAATGTAAGGGTTAGGAGAGGTCGGAGAAAGGGGGTGTTTAGATAGTCCTAGTTAAAAGTCAATTGATATAAGGACCCATAGTGGACATTATTATTAGTGTGTAGAGGTATTTATGAACTGTTGGTACAGGTCACACTATTACAATTATTTCAGTTCATGGTTCAAATAGACTTTTTTTGAGTGTGTTTGATAGATTCATTGAGTCCATTTGACTCCAGGCTTTTTAATTTAAAGATCCAATCGTTTTCCTGGCGTTTCAATGTTGCTGTTTTGTTTGATAACCATTCACAATGGTGTGTTTTCATAAGTAACAATAGTTGCAAGGGTAAAAAATGGAAGTTGCTCAACATATTGTCATGGTTTGTGGGTATGTGGACCCACTAGGCCGCACCGCCGTAGCGGGGAGGCAGCTGGCCAAACAACAGAGCACCCCAGTAATACAAAGTCCTGCACTAGGTTACCTGGATAGTCCAGACAGTGGCCACAGCTCTAGCACGGATTTAGGTGGGTGCAGCAGGTTACGCCAGACGTGGCGGATGACAGCAGGGGCCGCAGGTCGCGCCAGATGTGGTGAATCACACTGGACGTGGAAGATGGCACTGGACGTGGCAGATGACACAGGACGTGACGGATGACACAGGACATGGCAAACAACAGCAGGTGCAGTAGACACGACTCCAACACTAGTAGGCATAGGAACAAGAACACAGCACAGGATACAAGAACAGGTAACAGAGCATGGGTAACAACTGGAACGGGAAACATTAAGTAACCATTTGCAAGACAGACTTGGGAAACACTAACAATGCTCAGGCAAGGTTCAGAAGGGCTGGGACCTTCTTATAATCCAGGAAATCATGTGAGTTGATGATGATGATTGTTTTGATGTGTACGTGCTGGCCCTTTAAGACCGGGCACGAGCGTGTGCGCGCACCATATGGGACACAGCGGACTGAAGCGGAAGGGAGCACTGGCTCCTCCTAGGAACGAGATGGGGACCAGCGCTCTCTGATCCATGGTAAATAAACCCGACAGCCTGCGGCCTTGGACGCTACACTTATGATGACTCCAACCAGACACTTGTCTAATATACTCTACTCTGACTTCAACCCAATTATGTATCATACATTTATTCTAAGGTCTAAATGATCCACAGATGCAGGAGTTGTATGGTGTTTACATTATATTGTTCTATATATATCCAGTATATATTAAAGATACAACATGTTATAGGATAGTACCCCTTAAAGAGGCTCTGTCACCACATTATAAGTGCCCTATTTCCTACATAAGGAGATCGGCGCTATAATGTAGGTGACAGCAGTGCTTTTTATTTAAAAAAACAATCTATTTTCACCATGTTATTAGCGATTTTAGCTTTATGCTAATGAGTTTCTCAATGGACAACTGGGCGTGTTTTACTATTGACCAAGTGGGCATTGTACAGAGGAGTGTATGACGCTGACCAAACAGCGTCATACACTTCTCTCCATTCATTTAGTCAGCACATAGGGATCCTTTTAGATCGCTATGTGCTGTCTTATACTAACACATTAACTATACTGAAGTGTTTAGACAGTGAATAGACATTCCACGGAATGTCTATTCAGAATCCCAGCACTTTGTTAATGTTTCTGTGGTAGTTACAGCAGAGCAAGCGTAATCTCTTTGTAACCTGTCATTTACAGCGTGATCTCGCGAGATTACGCTTACTCTGCTATAACTACCACAGAAACATTAACGAAGTGCCGGGATTGTGAATAGACATCCCGTGGAATGTCTATTCACTGTCTAAACACTTCAGTATCGTTAATGTGTTTGTATAAGACAGCACATAGCGATCTAAAAGGATCCCTATGCGCTGACTAAATGAATGGAGAGAAGTGTATGACGCTGATTGGTCAGCGTCATACACTCCTCTGTACAACGCCCACTTGGTCAATAGTAAAACACGCCCAGTTGTCCATTGAAAAACTCATTAACATAAAGCTAAAATTGCTAATAACATGGTGAAAATAGATCGTTTTCTTTAAATAAAAAGCACTGCTGTCACCTACATTATAGCGCCCATATACTTATGTAGGAGATAGGGCACTTATAATGTGGTGATACAGCCTCTTTAATGCCGATGAATTTAGGTTTCTATCGCCCTTGCGTCCAACAATACCAAGTTTTATGGTCTCCTACAAATACATGAGGGGACAATCCCTATACATGGGCGACCAATTGTTATGGGCAAAGAGAGGATCAGACAAAACATTGGGCTCCACATGGACAAAATTCTGTACCCATTTGTTTTCAATTTACCCTCCTATCTGCAGAATATAATTGATTTATTACTGTTATAGAGGTATTGTACTCCTCTAAATTTCATCACCTTGGTCTCCAGGCTATGAAAAAGTCACTCGATTCAAGGGGGACATACATTAAAACATACATTGATTTTGTGTTAGAACTATTGCTCTTCTTCTTTGCAAGGAATTGCATTCTCTTTGATCATTAAAGGGGTTGTCCGAGATCCCAACATTTTTTCAAAAACTCTGTCATACATTACCCCTTATACAGACAACCTAAATAAAGCATTATTTTTTAAAAAAATTCTACTTAACACATTTCTTCTTTGAATTCAGCACAGTTTGTTTACATGCAGTTCAGGTCTGGTTTGTTGATCTTTCCTTGTGATGAAACTTTTTTCACGTGCACGCTCATTGCAGGCTGCAATGAGCGTGCACGTACCTTCCAAGAGTTCATGTGAGCTGTCCTTGCTCCTCCCGCTGACCTCCTTCACTGCACTTGTCTTCTTGATGACATTCTTGAAGGATGATGAGCAAATGTTCTCCCCCCCATTATGTTTTTCACATTTATGTTTTATTTCTCTTTTCACCTCTTCGTGTCTACCCTAAGGGTATGTTCACACGCACTAATTACGGACATAATTCGGGCGTTTTTGCCCCGAATTACGTCCGAAAATAGCGCCTCAATAGCGTTGACAAACATCTGCCCATTGAAAGCAATGGGCAGACGTTTGTCTGTTCACACGAGGCGTATATTTATGCGCCGCTGTCAAATGACGGCGCGTAAATAGACGCCCGCGTCAAAGAAGTGACCTGTCACTTCTTTGGGCATAATTGGAGCCATTACTCATTGACTCCAATGAATAGCAGCGCCAATTACGCCCCTAATGGACGCGGCGTTCAAGCGCCTGCACATGCCGTTATGGCTGAAATTACGGTGATGTTTTCAGGCTGAAACATCCCCGTAATTTCAGCCGTTACGGACGCCCTCGTGTGAACATACCCTAACCCTTGTCCGCCCTCCTCTATCTCATGTCTCTCTCCACTAAGGCTATGTTCACACAGAGTTTTTTGGCAGGAACAATATCTGCCTCAAAATTCCGTCTTGAAGATTGCGGCAGATTTACCTCTCCCTGCACGCTGTTTTTTGCGTCGTTTTTCCCGGCGTTTTTTGTGCGCTGTTTGCGTTTTTCTTTGCCGATTTTTTTTCGGGGCGTTGTTCGCTTACTTTATCTTGGCGTTTTTTGCTTGTTTGTTTGCGTCTTTTTTTGCGATGTTTTTGAATGTGTTTTCCGTTTCGTTTATCGTATCCTTTTTTTCGCGTCGTTTATCGTTTCTTTTTTTGCGTCGTTGTTGTCGGAAATTTTTTATGCGTTTTTCGTTGCGTCTTTCGTGTGGTTTTCCCCGTTTTTTTTCGCAGCCTTCTTTGCCTCTTTGTTTGCGGCTTTTTTCGCGTCATTTTCCACTATATTTTTTTCGTCGTTTTGCGTGTCGTTTATCATAGCCTTTTTTTCTACGCTTTTCGCGTATTTTTGGGGGGTTTTTTATTTCTGCGTTTTTCGTTGCGTCTTTCGTGGCGTTTTCCCTGTCGTTTTTCGTGGCGTTCTTTGCCTCTTTGTTTGCTGTTTTTTTCACGTTTTTTTTTTAATGTTTTTCCCCGCGTTTATCGTAGCCTTTTTGGCGTTGTTTTTTTATTGTTTTTTGCGGCGTTGTTTGCGGCTTTTTTTGCGTTCGTCCAGCCCCGTCTTATGCCTCATGCACACTTGCGTGTAAGATTGACGCCCGTGAGAAACGCATATGAAAACAGGCCAATTTAAAATAATGGGTCGCGTGTGCTGTGCGTGGTTTTCACGATCAGCACACGGGCGAGATTCACCCTGTTGAGAATGGGGCCTTAGGCACGATTTACACAAGCGTGAATCACGTCCGTGTGCTGTGCTTTGAAAAAACGCACAACACACGCGACCCATTTATTTCAATGGGGCCGTTGACACATGCGTGACTTTTCACGCAGCCAGAGTCCGCTGCGTGAAACATACGGCATGTCCTCTATCATGCGTTACATGCACCTACACTCACATTGAAGTCAATGCATGCGTGAAAACCACGCACCGCACACACGTGTTTGGTGCGTGATTTACACAATTTGTTAGATGAAAAAAATGTGCTGGCTTTGTGAGTGCGTGAATAACACATGACAATCGAAAAGCACACTGATGCATAAGGGCGGATTTACACGAGCGTGTGCGTTTTGCGCACGCAAATACAGTGGCGTTTTGCGTGCACAAAATGCACTTGACAGCTCCGTGTCATGTTCATATGGTGCGCAGCTGCGTGCTTTTCGCGCAGCCGCCATCATTATGACACTACGTTTGGATGTTTGTAAACAGAAAAGCATGTGGTGCTTTCCTGTTTACATTCATACTTTTTACTGCTGTTGCGTGAATCACGCGTGTCCCACGGAAGTGCTTCTGTGTGGTGCGCGTGATTTTTACGCACCCATTGACTTCAATGGGTGCGTGATGCTCGAAAAACGCAGAAATATAGAACATGTCGCGAGTTTTACGTAGCGTACTTACGCTGGGCAAAACTCACGGACAGTCTGCATGCCCCCATAGACTTGCATAGGTCCGTGCGACCCGCGTGAAAACCACGCGGGTTGCACGGACGTATAGCACGTTCGTGTAAATCCGCCGTAACGCACACACACAGACATGATTGACGCAAGTTTTTCACGCGTGTAAAATACACACGCTCGTGTGCATGAAGCCTTACTAATGGACGCATTTAGACAGTAATGAACTAGTAATACATTTTAAAATAAATGAGGACATAGAAAAAATATTGTAATGAAATAACACACACAACACTGGTTAACGATTTTATTAAAAATAAAAAAGGGTGTCATTGAAGTAGTCCTTGAACTGTAAAAAACACATAACTAAGAAAAAAAAAGTGATGCTTAGATACACTGCTCATGTGTGATACTGTCTGTTTGACCATGTATCTAAGCCTACCACAAGGTAGCCTTAGATACATTACCCAAGCAGACAGTGTCACACATGGGCCATGTATCTAAGAATACATGTTAGGCTTAGATACAGGGCCCCAAAACACAAATCTTATACAGGAATAAAAAGAATGTCATCTGGGGTCCTGTATCTAAGCATACATTGTGTTAGGCTTAGATACAGGCTCCATGTGTGACAATTTTTTTTAGCCACTGTATCTAAGCCTAACAATGTAGGCTTAGATACAGGACCCCAGAAGATCTTTTACAGTTTAATATTATACGCTCTGCTCCGGGACTCCTGACATCGTAGCAGAGCCTATAATAGCGTAGTGCGGCTCCTCCTTGGGCCTGCTCGGTGCTACGGCGCAACGGTGTCCCGCGGGCCGCAGATAACAGCCTCAAGGGCTGCATGCGACCCGTGTACTGCATCGAGTTGTCTGATCCCCTATCAAAGCCTACTATGTGTAGGCTTTGATAGGGGAAGAACTAAAAGTACAGAGGTCACTGTACCTCTCTAGTCCGCGGGTGCCGTCCCTCTTCACTTTTTTCACTGTGAACACGCATAGGCGCGCTCACAGTGAAAAAAAGCTGCATAGGCTGGGCGGGCACCCGCAGAAACGACACATCTCCAGTGACGTGTCGTGTCCCATCCGAGGTCTCGCTGGGGCGAGACCATGTGATCGGGACACGACACGACAGTGGAGGAGGAAGAAAACGTGACGTCAGAAGACATGTGATCGGCAGAAAAGAGCTGCCAGAACGGAGAACAGAAGCAAGATTGCACAGGTAAGTATATTAGGGAATAGTTAATGTGTGTATTGTGTGTTTAACTTTTAAATAAAAATATATCTCGGACAACCCCTTTAAGGTCTACCGTCAGGTTAGGGAAACTTATATGGGGTGTTTTTGTGTACCTACTTATGCTGATGTTTTCCTGGTCTAGTGGGAGTATATTGTAATCTTTGCTAATGATAATGACTATTGACAGTCCAATATCATAATGTGGTTTAGATTCATAGATTATGTTTTCGTTTTTTTTAGGAAATTGTACATCAATGACTATAGCTTCAAATTCACTCAGGAACTATATGGGCAACAATTGGCTTTTCTTGATATTTTGATATGCAATCCCTTTGGGGTAAATGTATACATCAGTATTTATAAAGCCAACTGCAACTAACAGTCTCCTAAAGAGGGAGAGTTACCATCCTGTAGAAAGAAATCTCTAAGGGCCAAGACCTCTATTTCAAGAAAAATTGTTTATCCACACATGACTTTGTAGAACAAGCTAAGGACAAGCATCGCTGATTTCAAGAAAGGGGCTGTCCTCATACCATACTGAGACAAGCCTACAACCTTGTAGTAATAAAAAAGAGAAAAGATTTGCTACTTCCTGGGAAAAGCTAGGGAACATTAGACTATTGGCAACATTTGATTTACATTTTATAGAGAGAGATCCCTGAGACCGATTCACATGCCAGCGTTCAGGCAACTTTAAATGTAGGGGATGTAATGCTTGCGATTCCATGAAAATTAAAATATGAGAAATCATTAATAGTATAACAGAAAGTGTGATCAATCTGATCAGCTGTGACTGCCTCTTTAGATTTATTAGCAATACAAGGCAAGAATTCAAATGCCACATACAAGATCACATTGGTGTTATCTTGAATGAAAGGAATACACCAATACCTAGACATACACCATTCATTCATAACATTCAGCCACCTGCCTCATATTGTGCAGGTTCTCCTTGTGCTGCTCTAACCCATCGAGGAATGGACTCCACAAGACCTCTGAAGGTGTCTTATTGTAACTGCCACCAAAACGTTAAAAAAAAGGCTTGAAGTCCCGCAAGTTGCGAGGTGGGGCCTCCGGGAATCAGACTTGTCTTTCCAGCACATTCCACAGATGCTCGATCTGATTAAGATCTGGGGAATTTGAAGGCCAAGTCAACATCTTGAACTCATAGTAATATTTCTTAAACCATTCCTGAGCAATAATTGCAACGTGGCATTATCCTGCTAAAAGAGGCCACATTCATTAGGGAATACCATTGTCATGAAGAGGTGTACTTTGGTGGAACAATGTTTAAGTAGATGATACATGTCAAAGTAACATCCACATTTTTGCCAGGATCTACGTTTCCCCAGCAGAACATTGCCAAGACCAATGTCTCTGCCAGTTTTCCTTTTTTTTCCATAGTGCATCCTGGTGCTTTATCTTCCCTAAGTAAGCAATTCACATGCACAGGGACATCCACATGACATAAAAGAAAACGTGATTCTTCAGCCTAGGTCATCTACTTCTATTGCTCCATGGTCCAGTTCTGATGCTCACATGCTCATTGTAGGTGCTTTTGGTGATGGACAGGGGTCAGCATGGGCACTCTGACCATACTACGTCTCTGAAGAATCCAATTGCGGCGAGCTGTGATGCACTGTGTGTTCTGACACTTTTCTATCATAGCCAGCAACTTTTTGAGCAATTTATGCTACAATAGCTTCTCTGTGGGATTGGACCAGATGTGCTAGCCTTTGCTTCCCACGCACATCAATGAGCCTTTGGCGCCCATGACCATGTCGCCGATTCACTTGTTGTCCTTCTTTGGACACTGTTAGTAGGTACTAACCCCTACATACCAGGAACAAACCACTAGACCTGCCCTTCTGATGCAGTTGTCTAGCCATCACAATTTGTCCCTTGTCAAAGTCGCTCAGATTCTTACACTTGCCCATTTGTCCTGCTCTGAAACATCAACTTCAAGAACTGACGATTCATTTGCTGACTAATAAATCTCACACCATGACAGGTGTCATTGTACCGAGATTATCAATGTTATTCACTTCACCTGTCAGTGGTTTTAATGTTATGGCTGAATGGTGTATATAATTTAAACACAGGGGTGATATTAAAAGCATTGTATTTACTTGCATTGAAGCAATCAGACGAAGAAATAGGAAAGAGAAAAGAAGAAAAGAAAAGGAGATTGGAATAAATTAATACTTCAAAATGAATACAGGTTGATATACTGATTAGATACAATGCATGCAAGCGGAAAGAATGAACAGATAAATGTAGCTTACTTTATCTAAGTGATGAAATTTCCCTAATAGCTACATAAAATTTGGACCAATTATTTCAGATTTTTATTCTAACATTTTATTGTCTTATAGTAATTCAAAACTAGGATCACTGATTTCATCCCACAATAGACTGGTTAATGCCTTAAACTAATTGATACTTAAGACTGTCATCATGGCGAAAACTCTATACTGTATATACACACCATATAATATGCACTATATATGTCTAGCACAATATAACATAGACACCATGTAACTCTTGCACCTATGGATATAGTAGATTTATGAATGAGTGTTTGATAGATAATCGGGTTGTAGCCGGAGTAAAATGTACATTATATATGTGTCTGGTTGCGGTCCCCATGTGTTAAGGAACTCCTTATGCGTGATCTAACTAGTACTGAGTCGCGAGATGTCACCGCTCTTGTTCGGTAAAATATTTGCGAGATAAGATTTTTTTTTTTAGAGCTCTAGTCCTTTTCTGCTTTACTTCTCAGCTTTGAAGCAAGTTTAGGTTCCAAATCCCCACAATAAGGGTTTGTCCACACACAACGGAATTGTTTCAGAAAAATTTCTGCAGCAATTCCGCTGAAAGTCAAAGGCTTTCCGCTGCGGCAAAAACACACCATTTCCTTACGTTTTTACAGCAGAAAATAGTGCGTAATTTGCTGCATTTTTCCCAATGTTAGGAGATGGAGACATTTCCTCTGTAAAACGCAGCAATTCTGGACACTTTCCGCAGCATGAATTGACATGCTGGGGTCCGAAAAATACCTCAGTTCAATTTCAAATCGGAAACTTGTTAAATCTCATCCACTATGCCGCTACTGTATTCTGCTGCATTTTTTTCGTCCAAAAAAAACTGAAATTCTGCAGCGTGTGGATGAGTCCTAATAACTAATTATCAGCATTGTATTCACGCATTTTTAGATCGGCGCTATGTATTTATTGAGGACATCATTATTGTACATGGAGAAAGTCCACTGATTGAGACACTCATGTTCAGGTCCCTTGACATCTATGCCCTTCCAGTGAGTATAACTATTATCTCTGTTTGGCCTTGACGATAGAAAGGGAGTTCATGGTCTGCAAGTTGCACCTGCCAACTTAAAGCTGATGGTTAAATGGATCACAGGCCCTGCCCGTCTAGGAAGTATTTTGGGTTTGAAGGGTCAGTGTTTTTGCCCGTTGATTATGGATGAAATGTGTAGGAGATATGTTATGTTTTAATCAGCTATAAACTACGCTACTGTTAGAAATTACGGGTGCTATAGGTTATTGTGGACTGCTCTTTTTAGGGTCAGATCTCCTAACTTTACATGGCCGATATTCCGTACTGTTATGATAGGGAAAAGATGAGGAGAGGCTTAAAATGCCTTAACCTGCAGCTACATATTAATCCATAAATGCTATATAAGCAACAGGAAATAAATAAATAATGTCTGTACATAATGTAAAGTACAAATTTAAGTTCCAAAATTCAAATCACACTGGTTGACTGCAAATCACAAACCTGCCCTATTTATTTCACTGTCTCTCATTACTATTATTATTCTTTTTTTTGTTGTTGTTGTTCTGTTTGTTATTTTCTCTTTTACTTATGATCATTGAAGCAGGTTCAAGTTGTTAATTTTGGTGTCCTGTCACTGTCGGATGCAATAATTTCTCCTTTTTTAGGTGTGGGAGTTATCCAATGGGGGAGCTAGATTTCCTGCCTCAGATGATGACCAATCAGGGTGAGGCAGCTTAATGGTAGTTCATGCCCTGTTGTCTAACTACAGCAAATTAGCATAGAGGGAACAAACAAAACAGTGGGCCATATCTCTGGAACGGAGGGGTCCAGGAAAAATAAATAAAGCTGGAATCAGGAAGACAGTGCTATTCAGGTTAGATAACCACTTCAACCTATATGACCTAGTGACAGGTCCTCTTTAATTACTTATCAATGTTTTGTAGACTTTGTATTATACTCTGCAGGTTCTCAATGTTCAATATAATAACTGATACAACTGCAGATAATTCCCTTTAATACTTAATTGCTTTGTTATGTTTAAGAGCTTTCTTTACTTCGTTGTGCACTTTGTATTTAGTTTATCTTTTCTTTCTTGATATACTGTAAGAGCAAGATATATTGAACAAACAAAAAAACTGTAAAGGATCTGCCAGACACAGCTTCTGTGTCGACGCCCGTGGTTAATCTGTCTGCATCTGCTCCTAGGTCTGATAGAGTGACTCGATCTGCTACCACTCAGGCTGGTAGGCTGAGGAGTGGGAGAACCTATCACAGCCTGGCCAGACGGAGCTAGCTCCCGCCCTCGGTCTATTTATACCTTCATTTCCTGCTCTTCCTTTGCCTGTGATTCTGTCTGGTTTCCTGGCTCTGCTGTTCCTGCTAGTACTATTGACCTCTGCTTCAAATTTACCCTGGCTTTACTGACTACTCTCCTGCTCTGCGTTTGGTACCTCGTACACTCCTGGTTTGACTCAGCTTGTTCACTACTCTTGTTGCTCACGATGTTGCCGTGGGCAACTGCCCCATTTCCCTTAGCTTCTGTGTACACTTGTCTGTTTGTCTGTCGTGCACTTATTGAGCGTAGGGACCGTCGCCCAGTTGTACGCCGTTGCCTAGTACGGGCCGTGCAAGTAGGCAGGGACTTAGTGGCAGGTAGATTAGGGCTCACCTGTCTGTCTCCCTATCCCGACATTACAAAAACACAACTTCCATTGCAGTATTTATCAATTTGCAGTTGAAGGTCCTGGAGTGTACTTAGAAATAACTGAGCGGTTAGGATGTCCTAGGATAGGATATAAGTAGACCATCACAATCTTGAACTACAAGTAACATGACATTCCCCAAAGTTTGTAATGTTTTCCACAAGTTGAGCAACAGACAGCAATGGAATTCACATCAAAAAGATTTGAACAGTTAATTGTTTGAGACTAGGGTTAAGCTCACACGTAGCAGACTTCATCCACCGCAGATCTCAGTTCAAATCCATGGACAAATTCGGGAATTGGGAATGAGCTGCAATACTAGACAGAACCAATGGACAAATGTATTATGAATCCTCATTTACAATGCCAGTACCCACATTGATCACAACAACCCTGATGCCAGCCAGACTAATTCTTTCCCAAAGAAACAACGCTGCAAACGCAAGGTTAATATGACAACTATTTGCACTATATGCCAATAAAAGGAATAGAATCACAGCAGCACATGCATGTGCTGGCTGCTCTGACATCAACTCACCTTGACCATAAGTCTCTTTGTGTCATCATTTTCTAATATTGGACAACCCCTTTAACCCGTTAGTGACCGCCAATACACCTTTTAATGGCGGCCACTAACGGGCTTTATTCTGATGCATATGCCTTTTTACGGCACTGCATCAGGATAAAGTAAACAGAGCAGGGAGCGTCAAATCTCCCTGCTCTCAGCTGCTAGAGGCAACTGAAGGCTGGGGGCGTCCCTGCTCTGCCGGGTGAGATCGATATAAGTAGCTCCCTCTCTCTCTCACCGACACCCGGCGATAAGATCGCTGAGTGTCTGTGTCTTCAATGGCAGCCGGGGGTCTAATAAAGGCCCCCAGGTCTGCCTGGAGCGAATGCCTGCTAGGTCATGCCGGAGGCATGACCTAGCAGATGCCTGTCCGTTTTAAACGGACAGGCAGTAATACACTGCAACACAAAAGTATTGCAGTGTATTACAATAGCGATCGGAGAATCGCATATTAAAGTCCCCTAGTGGGACTAGTGAAAAAGTTAAAAAAAAGTTTAATAAAGTTAATTTAAAAAAAATATGTGAAAAAAAAAATGAAAAACCCAGCTTTTCCCCTTACAAACTGCTTTACTATTAGAAAAACTAAATAAAGTAAAAAAGTTACACATATTTGGTATCGCGGCATCCGTAACGACCCCGACTATAAATCTATTACATTATTTAATCCGCACGGTGAACGCCGTAAAAAATGTAATAAAAAACTATGGAAAAATTGCTGTTTTCTGTGAAACCTGACTTAAAAAAAATGTGCTAAAAAGTGATCAAAAAGTTGCATCTACTCCAAAATGGCACCAATAAAAACTACAAGTCTTCCCGCAAAAAAAAAGCCCTCATACAACTGCATTGTCGAAAAAATAAAAACGTTACGGCTCTTTAAATATGGAGACACAAAAACAAATAATTGTGAAAAAAAAGCGTTTTTACTGTGTAAAAGTAGTAAAACATACAAAAACGATACAAATTTGGTATCGTTGCAATCGTAACAACCCGCTGAATAAAGTTATTGTGTTATTTATATCACACGGTAAATGGCATAGATTTAAGATGCGAAAAAGAGTGGCGAAATTTCAGGTTTTTTTCTATCCCCCCCCCCCAAAAAAAGTTAATAAAAGTTAATCAATAAATAATATGTCCCCCAAAATGGTGCTATTAAAAAATACAACTTGTCCCGCAAAAAACAAGACCTTATACAGCTATGTCGACGCAAAAATAAAAAGGTTATTCTCTTGGAATGCGACGATGGAAAAACGTAAAAAATGGCTTGGTCATTAAGGTTTAAAATAGGCTGGTCATTAAGGGGTTAAAGTCAAACTCGAGACAAATATTCATAATTAACAAAACAAGAGAACACAATGAGTCATAGACTATCACTAATATGAAAATAGAAAATCTCAATATTTCTTAGTACAAAAAAGTACACAATACAGTATTACACTGGACTGTATAGGAGCCACCAAAGACCAGTATGGTTTGTCAGTTTTTATGGGACTAGTGCATAAAACAGATATGGTCCAAAAATTGTAATGCAATAGTGCGATGCACTTTTCTGGAGAATACTTTCTTTAACCCCTTCCCGCACCTTGACGTTAATGCACGTCAAAGTAAGCAGTCACTTCGCAAACCGTGACGTGCAATAACGTCAGTGCTTTGACAGTTAACCGCCGCGCGGCGCTACACCGCAGCAGCGGTTATCTGCGCAGGGTGTCTGCCCTGCATTCACCGTTGCCGATCAGCGGCCCATCGCTGCTGATTTCCGCAGTTAACCCCTTAATTGCGGCGTTCGATTTTGAACGCCCCAATTAAGGTGTTTAGCGCTGATCGGCAGCCCCCATGTGAAATCACGGGGGCTGGTGATGGTACCCATGGCAACCGGACGCCAGACAATGGCTTCCGGGCTGCCATGTACAGAAGCCTATGAGGACCACCCGGAGGGTGGTCGTCGTAGGCTTCCTGTCAGTGTGACTGTTACGTCACAATGACAGTTGGAATGCATTACACTACGTGTGTAGTGTAATGTATTCCAGCAGCGATCAGAGCTGTAAGTCTAAGTGTCCCCTAGTGGGACAAGTGAAAAAAGTAAAAAAAATAAATAAAAATGTTTTAAAAAAAGTGTAAAAATAAAAGTTATAAGTGATATAAACAAGAACTGCTTTTTTTCCTATAATAAGTCTTATATTATAGGAAAAAAAATGAACACATAAAAAAAAGTACACATATTTGGTATCACCGCGTTCGTAACGACCCCAACTATAAAACTATAATCTCAGAATCACTTGGATAGGCAAAAGCATTGCGGAGTTATTACCACATAAAGTGACACGTCAGATTTGAAAAATCAGCTTCGTCCTGAAGGCCAAAACAGGCTCAGTCCTAAAGGGGTTAAGAATGCAAAAAATGCCCGTTAACAACAATGAGGATACACAGTACCTGCATAGGTATGAAGTACACCAAGAATACGATAGATAAATAAATGAATAACATGTTCACACAAAAAAGGGATGAGCAGTAATTTGTATAATTTACAACACAAAGTCCCATCAGGGAGTCCGAGGCCAAATGCCTTACCCATGGATAAAGTGTGGTCCGGATGGCTCAAGGAAGCGCCCCGATGCGCGTTTCACGTGTAGCTTTATCAAGGGGTCAAATATTTATAACTAGTAAATGAAACTACTAGGTTCATGTAATATACCAGGGTCAGTAACTTATTTTGTATAGTACTCTAAATGTATGTTTCCATGGTTCTCTGCACATTATATGCCCTTAACACCACAGGCAAAAACAAATACTGCTGCATGTTTTTGGACTGAACATGTGACGTTGCCAAAACAATGCCCAATTCTATGACATCACTGTGTCCTGCCGCTTTTGTCTGAGGCTGTACCATACAGATTTACTGCTCTGCTGGAAGCAGCTAAAATGAAGTACTGGTTACTACAATTGTTATAGTATCTAGATGTCATTTTAAAGTAAATTCTACAAGTGGTAAATGTCATTATAATCCACTCTCTATATCTATCACCCTTTGATAATGAAGAGGTTGTCCCACTAAAAAGACTTATAGCCACAGAAATGTCTAGAAAATGTTCCAAGCGAAATAAGTCTAAAATTATCGTCTATTTTTAAAAATATATTTTATTCCTTTTTTAAAGGGAATGTGTTGCCAGCAAAACATGTTTTTTTTTTTAGTTAAACAATTAGTGTGTGGGTGATTAAACATTGTTCTAATTTTTTTTATTTTTTTCACTTGTCAGGAAATATTATAAATTGGATTAAATTTATAATATTTCCCAGCACTGGTCACTAGATGGAGCAATTCCCAAAATTGCAGCATTGCATGTGGTAAAGCAACCACATTGCTTTATGCTGCAAAATTGGGAAAAAAATCCCTCGCTCTAGTGAGCTCTCAGAATCCCCCCCCTCCTTTATCCTGGCTAGTGCCGGGAGAAACGAGGGGTTTGAACGGTCTAACCTCCTACACTGTGTGTCGCCATTTTTTGAGCTAACACACAGTGTAGAAGGTTTACATACACTAGTAAACACACAGTATAACACTTACATACACAGAAATCACTTACCTGATCCAGTCGCCGCCGCTCCCTCCGGTCCGTCCGCTCCGTCTGCTGCCGCTGCTCCATGTGCACAAGTCCGGAAGCCGCGACCGGAAGTAGTAATCTTACTGTCCGGCCGCGACTTCCGGTCCACAGGAAAATGGCGCCGGACGGCGCGCATTTCAAATTGGACTGTGTGGGAGCGGCGCATGCGCCGTTCCCACACACACGGCGTACACCATAGTGGATGGAACGGGCCCCGTTTGCATTCCCTATGGGACTGGAGCTGCCGTATTCCATGTCTGTATGTGTCGTTAATCGACACACACAGAAATGGAAAAAAAAATGGCAGCCCCCATAGGGAAGAAAAAGTGTAAAAATAGAAAAAAGTAACACACAAACACACAAATAAATATAAACGTTTTTAATAAAACCCTAACATAAAACTGATATAAAAAAAAAAATTTGGGTGACACTGTTCCTTTAAGAGTTAGAACCATAAACCTGGATTCACACTCTACAAGTTTTTGGGGGGAGCTAAAATGTTGCAGCCAGATGTTAGTTATGGAAAAAAATAAGCAAATGTCTACATACATATGGCCATATGTACGGACTGGCATTTCATATTTCAGGCTATGTCAGAAGCCAGAACCGATAAAAACACAGGGACATATACAAAAACACCGAAAAAAGCCATACTTACAAATGGACACAGCCAGGTCAGAAATGCTGATGAAAGGGCGAGCAGGTGCTTTAAATAATAATAGCCATGTCAGAAGCCAGTAGAAGTAGGAAGCAAGTAACTTCTAAGAGTTCACACCTCTTAATAAATGAGTTGCATCTTGTAATTTCTGTAAACCTATCAGTGCAAGTGAAATCTACAGCAGATTTGAGCTGCCATAGATTTCCACTATATATGCCAGCTTTTGTAGATTAGTCGGCCCCTTTTGCTAAACCATGGCCTCTGTGCCCAAATTTGCAATTCTTTTCTACCGTAGCGCAAATTGACTACTAAATGAGTGTTTTGGTTTGTGGTGTTTTTCGTGGCATTTTGGGGGTCAGTAACATTTCTATCACAACTAAATATGCTCCAAGTAAGGAATTTGTTTTAGATATTTTTCTCCACTGGATTTTCAGTAGAACTTCAAATACGCATAGATAAAATTAAAAAATGTTCAGTTAGTTAAACAAATTTAGAAAATGCTGCTAAAAATCCATATAAAGACACAAATAAATAACAAAATGCTTAAAACTTTTGACATTTTACATGCGTTTCAAAATGGAGAAAAAAAGCTTTGTGTGAAAAAGCCCTTAAAGGGGGTTTCTGACTAAAGACATTTATGGCATAACCCCAGGATATGCCATAAATGTCTGATATGTGGAGGTATGTTAAAAGTAAGAATATACCTCTACATTTAGCACTACATTAACCCCTTCCCGCCGCAGCCCTTTTTCAGATTTTCATTTTTGTTTTTTCCTCCCCACCTTCCAAAAGCCATAACTTTTTTATTTTTCCGTCTATATAGTCCTATGAGGGCTTGATTTGCGGGACGAGTTGTAGTTTTTCGTAGCACCATTTATTGTGCCATATAATGTACTAGGAAACGGGAAAAAAAATATTTGTGGAGTAGAAAATGTAAAAAAAAAACAGCAATTCCTCCATTGTTTTAAGCGCGTCGTTTTTACAGAATTCACTGTGCAATTAAAACAACATGTTTACTTTATTCTGCGGGTCAGTACGATTACGGCTATACCAAATATATATATTTTTTTCTATATTTTACTAATTTACAAGTAAAAACCTTAGGGTTTGTTCAGACGCAGTGTTTTCAGACGTAATTCAGGCGTTTTACGCCTCGAATTACGCCTGAAAAAACGCCCCTAATACGCCTACAAACATCTGCCCATTGCTTTCAATGGGAATTACGATGTTCCATTCCCACGAGCCTTTATTTTACTTGTCGCTGTCAAAATACAGTGCGTAAAATGACGGCTCGTCAAAAGAAGTGCAGGACACTTCTTGGGACGTTTTTGGAGGCGTTTTTCATTGACTCTATTGAAAAACAGCTCCAAAAACGGCCGTGAAAAACGCGAGTTGCTACAAAAAGGTCTGAAAATCAGGAGCTGATTTTGCCTTAAGACAGCTCTGTATTTTCAGACGTTTTTGGTCACTACGTGTGAACATACCCTTAGTGTAAAAAATAACATTTATTTTGTGTCGCCAAATTCCGAGAGCCATAACTTTTTTATTTTTCCGTTAAGTGGTATGATGCTTATTTTTTGCAGGATAAGCTGTAGTTTTTAATAATATAATTTTTGGGTACATGCAACGTTTTGATCACTTTTTATTTCATTTTTTGTGGGAGATGAGGTGACCAAAAAAATAGAGATTCTGACATTTACATTTTTTTTTTACGGTGTTCACCGTGCCGCTTAAATAATTATATATTGTAATAGTTCAGACTTTATTTATTTATTTTTTTACTATTCTATAGGGGGAAAATGGGAAAAGGGGGGTATTTTTAACTTTTAATATTTGTTTTTTTTTTACATTAAAAAGACACTTTATTTTACCTATTTACATATAGTGTAATACTAATGTATTGCAGTATATTGTGATTCTGACAGGCTTCTATTAAGCCCTGCCGGAGGCAGGGCTTAATAGGAGAACAAAGATGGCGGACCTGGGGGCCATAATTAGGCCCCCAGGCAGCCATAGCAACCATCGCCACCACCAGATTCCATTGCGAGGGGCGCGATGAGCTGTTATAGGGGGTCCCCCCTCTTTCTAATGATTTAAATATTTAAATGCTGCGATCGATATTAACCGCGACATTTAACGAGTTAAACGGGCGTGATTGTGCTCTAGTGCAATCCCGCTTATTACTCTGAAGTGTCGGCTGTGACATACAGCCGACACTGGCATCGTATGGAGCGGGTACACTCCGTGAGCCCGTTCCATACTTCCCCTACCCGATTTTGGCGTATGGATACGTCAAATGTCGGTAAGGGGTTAAAATACCTACAATTATAATCTGGTGCCCCATATCCAGTGAAAATGATTAGAACATGGTTAGAGAGGATGTTGGACGAATCTGTCTTATTAAACCTCAGACAATCAGTTTGGGTTGCTCTTTGCTTTTGAAATGTGTGGTATCTCCATGCCTAGATCTAAAGATATCTCTGAGGCCTTCAAAAAGAAGGCTACAGATGCCTATGAGTCTTGATAGGGATTTAAACAAGATGACCAAACAATCAGACATCACTCATTTCACTGGCCTTATGATTATCTACAAGTGGAGATTTTAAACATCTGCCAACTTGACCAAGCCAGGCTAAGATGCTAAAAGAAGTATCTAAGAATCTCAGAATTTTAGGCTCTACTTAGTCAAAGTGCTTGAGTCTACCATTAGAAAAAGGCTGAAAAATTAGATCTACACGTGAGGTATGCCAGAAGGAAAGCCTTGCTATGCAGAAAGAACATCAAGGAAAGGCTATAGTTTACCCATGCATACTTTGGCAAACATCAGGACTTCTAGCACATTGTGCTCCAGACAGACAATACTAAAACAGTGTTGTGTGGTTACAGTACCAGAAGACGTATCAGTAAAAAAACCAAACAGAATTTCCCCAGTAGAACCTGATATCTACTGTAAAGCAGGACTACTAAAGTTTAATCGTTGATGGCGTCTTTGCTGCATCAGAGCCTGGACAGCACCCCATCATAGAATCCACTATAAATCCTTTATTGTGATTATACTACAGGAATGTGCACTATAATGTTTTTTCTAAATACCTTGTATTAATGATTTTGCTTTGAGCAGCAGCATTAACTGTGTGAAGTCTGTGCTGCCAAATGCTGATAACTCTACAGTTAGAGATAGAGCGTCCTGCTCGTCTCCATGGCACCCATATTTAGAACGGCCATTATCACTATAGAACTCACCGCACACTCAGGCACTATAATCATTTTTAACTGAAATTGGAAGTACGCTTTAAGGATAATGTGAGACCATACAAGAGTGGAAAATAATTCTCCCAGAGACAGAATGAAACGGTTTAACGGGGTTGTCCGCTACCGGACAACTGATGACCTATCCACTGGATAGATCATCAGTATATGATTTGTGGGAGTCCGACACCTGGATCCCACACTGATCAGCTGTTCTAGCTGCCTGCAAGCACTGAATGTCATTGCACAGTATGCAATGTACGAAGCCGGAAGCAGTTGGCTCTGTACTTTGCATAGCGGCCATGCTGCAGGACTGTAGCTCTGCACTTATTCAAGGTACTGCAGCTCAGCTGCTATTCCATGACCGGAGCCATCTGCTTCCAGCATGGAAGTCCGGTGCCCGGAGGCAGCCGGAGCGGCTGATCGGTGTAGGTCCGGGTGTCGGACCCCACAGATCATATACCGATGACCTATCCCGAGGATAGGTCATCAGTTAACCAGTAGTGGACAACCCCTTTAATTGTGTTTTTGGTTAATTGATTTTTACTTTTACAATTCCATCACCTTTATTTTTACACAATTTTAAATGAAACGCAAATATTGATAGGTCCACATTTGTTACATTGTGTTCAACTTTTTATGTCTTTACCTAATATCTGACTGTTGAACTTCCTGTTTTAGTGGGCAAGAGCGAAGTACAGATGCAACCACAATGAATACTTGTACAAGGGGTACAGTATTAGCACACAAAGGGAGGCATATATGTATGCACATTTGTGTGAACAGGATAAAGGGGTATTCCAATCCTAGACATTTATAGATTTAAGCCATAAATGCCCTCACCTATCAGGAGTATAGGGGTTCACTGAAATATATAATGCATCATATAGTTCATGCATCCCAAACATATAGATACCAAAAATAGACATATTAAAATGTATCATAAAAATGACAAAAAAAAACAAAACATAAACAAACATTATATCAAAACACATCTATAAAGAATATTTCATATAATAGTTACACCCCATAATATAAAAATAAAAAATACAGCTAGGAATGGTGCAATATATTTGTATCCCTATACAAAAGGAAACAGACAATTCTTTGTAACATAGGACGATGAACATCAGATGTTGAATCCACTCTTTGGACTAGGCAGTACGGGCCAGTATATTCACTCAGTCAAGGATCTTACCAGAACAGCCCAACATACATGAAAACATAAACTGTATAAAGAAGAAAACAGAGAAAAGAATGAAAAATAAAGAAAAAACACTTGCGGTAAAAAAAGCGACAAGACCTATCTTGAGGCGTTTTCCACCTCAAAAACCCTGTTGAAATCAATGGGAGATAGAATAAAACACTGCGTTTTTTTATGCGTTTTTTTGGCATAAAACGCTTGCGTGTTTTTCCTTTGCCTTTTGAAGAAAGAGGTAGAAATCGCCTAAAAAAACGTGAGTGGTGCAAAAAAAACTAAGCTGATTTTTTCAGGCCGAATTTTCTGCCTGCAAAAAAATCTCCCTATGAACTAGGCCTTAGGCTTCCTGCACTTGAGAAATATTATGGCTTTGTACAACCTCGTAGGTGTACTAAGCCGTAATATGGCACCCATAAACTTCTTTGGAGTTTTATAAGGAGTCATACAGAGATTTTTTGGCATGCCCCATGGATACTGTGTCATGGAGTTATTATACTGTACCTTAGAAGCATAGCTTCTCGGGGAGAATATTACCATAGTAAAGTGCCGTACGGAGCATCATACATACGATGGTACACAGAACCAAAGGAAATCAAGTCTCCCAACAGTCTTCATTTACACGGCTCTGCTGCATGCATGTGGCCTAAGATAGAAGCATCAAGATTAGAAGAGGAAAAAGATGGTGGAAACCGTGGATATTTAGCATGTGAATGGAAGTTTGGGAATTGTGTTTGAACCTCAATAAGTTTCTGGCCACTTATTATTTTTTTTAATTTCATTTTCATATTAGCAATGCCCTACACATAGTTCCTCCCTTTGAACTTGACACATTTGTAACCTTTATTTTCTCTCCATGAGAATGTCTTTGATTGAATTTAGTCACAAACATTGTGATGTGTGTTTTACTTAAAAACTGCTTAGCAAATACATAATGTTGCCGTAAGCAAGGATTCATGTGAGTAGAATTAAAGATAATTAAAAAGGATGTATTTAGACACTCATGCTCAAAAGGAAAGATTCCTGGAAATTCTGTTAGTTAAAGGGGTTCGATCAGACAATACATTTTTATCACTTCTGTAATGTAGCTCCACAAAAATAATGCATTATCTCTGGGGGTCATATACAAAATGAAAGTATTAATATTATTAAGAAAGGCTATTTAAGTGGACAGCATTTATTTGTCTAGAATAATCTCATTAGACATCTGTATATGTGATATTCCGCACAGTTTGACGTATGAATTTTTTAGAAATAGGGAACATAAATTTCTGAAGTAATGTGTTGTACATTTAGGTAAAAGATAACCTTATTGTCATTTACGTAAATTTGCAAGAATTTCACATCTAGTAAAATGCTTCATAAATGAATAATCCCCTGCTGTTTACCAGCAAGTGAAATGACATCATTATAGTGACATTATAAATTGTATTATTGCAGGGTCACTGTTTTATGAAACGCTGTGAAACCATTCACTTGCCTTACATTAATGCCCGTTCTTTCCTCTAACTGCTGAGACTTACTCATAAAAGGCTGCTTAAATGTCACCTTTATGTAATATATTAAGCGCTCCTTGGGATTTATGTGAATTTGATATATAAATCTGCTGCTCTGTAGGAGTTTGCAGAAGTATAAAACTGACACGTTAATTAAAGAATTAATTAGTTTCTGTGTGTAGTAATTGGGGGAAAAGGCAGATTAAGACAAAGGGTATGTTTCCCAATGGCTCATATTTTATACTTTATGTCTCACAAAAGTTATTGACCAATGACCATCTTATCATGGACAGATAACTTAGTACAAAACCAAAAGAAAAGTTATCATGTCTGTTCCTGGGGGCAGGATATGACAAGCAGGAGATGTGGAGAACAAAGTTGCTTGCTTGCAAGGATCATAAATATTAATTTAGGGTTACACTCATACTGCATCATTTCAGTTCCTTCTGCAACACTCAAAAGACCTCGCAGTGACGCATGCAGAAGGGGGTGTTCCAGTTGCCCAGAAACCTCCCTGTGACCAGGGCCCCGCTATCCCCCTTGCTCAGGAAGGCCCTTACAATGGAACTCAATTTTATCCATGTCCAGCGATACCAAATTATTTTATTTTTTATATTGTGCTCGGGGAAAATGGGAAAATGTTTTTTTTTTTACACTCCTGAAAACGTATCTAACATTTTTAAATTTATTTTACACATTTTATTAGTTCCCCTAGGGGACTTCAACCAGCGGCCACTTAATTACATGTGGAGTTACTGAAACAGCGTAACTTCGCTGTTTCCTTAACTCCCATAGTAGTGCATGGCAGTTACGGAAGCAGTGTATATATATGAGCTACGCTGTTTCCATAACTACTGTTCAGTTATATGGGAGTTACGGAAACGGCATAGCTCAGCGAGTTACGCTGTTTCAGTAACTCCACATGTAATCAAGTGGCCGGCAAAGCACAGAAAAGCTAGAACGGGGTTTAGGGGGCCCCGTTCTAGAGATAGGTGCGGGTCCCAGAGGTGGGACCCACATCTATCTGACATTTATGACATATCCTGTGGATATGTCATAAATGTCCTTCAAAGAAAAACCCCTATAAATACTGCGGTCGCTAATGACCACAGCATTTAACTAGTTAAAGGGGTTTGCCATAAAACACATGTAACCCCTATCCACATGTAACCCTTATCTGACACGCTGCTATAACGACCAGATACAGCAATTTCGCTGTTCCTGGCAGTTTAAAGGGCTTGTGCCATAAAAAAAACATGTACATACATCAGCCCCCCCCCCCCCCCCCCGATCCACGTCATGGGTCGGGAAGGGGTTAAGTAATGAAGCGGTCATGGCGCCCGGCGATGCCGGGTCCCTTGACTGCGGACTATAAGACGCAGGGACTTTTTAGCAAGATTTATTCAAAAATACAGTACATTTTTTTATATAAATTCTTTACAGTTCTCAGTATTTCTGCCTGCAGCTGTTCAATAGAAACCCCCAATGTTCACTTCCAGGAGATAAAATCTCTACTGGTGATGTGATAGACACACAGGTGAGCAGAGAACTTGTGGGTCCATCAGATGATCAAGACACAATATACAGTTAATCATCTTTATTTGCTGAAACCATGATACTCCTTTGGAAAATATTACTTCAAATAATTTTTTTTCTCCTGTGCTATAAATATAAACCACCATGTAGTCCCCTTTATTTCTCTCTGTTTTCTTTGACAGCAGTCCCTCAAGTTAAGATATTAATTTGCTCTGTGATGACCATTGTACTTGAAAATATTGTAACTTGAGGCCATAACTCTATGGATAACTAGTAATTGGTTCCTAAGCCCCCAAAACGTCAACCCAATATAAGAAATAATGAAAATTAAATAAAAATAAGCAGATAACTAATAAAGATAAAGCAAGTACTTACCATACATATAAAAGCCTAAGACCTGCTGGTGAACCACTTACTATGTTGAGGACAGGAGAGGGTCCTGTACAGTACACACAATGTATAGTAAAAAAAAAAATGGAGTTCCCTATCTTTACACAGGTAGCAGTGGATTTACAAGTGTATTGCAGAGAGTTCCCACTCAGCACATGCACTTAATACAGCACCCAGTGATTGGCTCCACTTACCCCTAATGGGATGTACTAATTCACTGGTGATTTACCAGTACAATGCCTACACTGATTGGCAGGATCTTCCAGCTAATCGAATGCACTGCAGAATGGAACTGCCTGTAACATTGTAAGTTGAATGCCCAGGAAGGTCATTGTAATTTGAAAATATTATAACCTTGTGCTATTGTTCTATAGTTACATACACTACACCGTGTTCCAAATTATTATGCACATTGGATTTAAGTGTCATAAACATTTAATTATTAGTTTTTCAATTAAACTCATGGATGGTATTGTGTCTTAGGGCTCTTTGGATGATTGTAATCAATCTCAGACACCTGTGATAATTAGTTTGCCAGGTGTGCCCAATCAAAGGAAAACTACTTAAGAAGGACGTTCCACATTATTAAGCAAGCCACAGGTTTCAAGCAATATGGGAAAGAAAAAGGATCTCTCTGCTGACGAAAAGCGTGAAATAGTGCAATACCTTGGACAAGGTATGAAAACATTGGATATTTAAAGAAAACTTAAGCGTGATCATCGTACTGTGAAAAGATTTGTGGCTGATTCAGAGCACAGACGGGTTCGTTCAGATAAAGGCATAATGAGGAAGGTTTCTGCCAGACAAATTAATAGGATTAGGAGAGCAGCTGCTAAAATGCCATTGCAAAGCAGCAAACAGGTATTTGAAGCCGCTGGTGCCTCTGGAGTCCCGCGAACCTCAAGGTGTAGGATCCTCCAGAGGTTTGCAAGTGTGCATAAAGCTATTACTCGGCCACCCCTAAACAATGCTCACAAGCAGAAACGGTTGCAGTGGGCTCAGAAATACACGAAGACTAATTTTCAAACCGTGTTGTTTACTGATGAGTGCCGTGCAACCCTGGATGGTCCAGATGGATGGAGTAGTGGACGGTTGGTGAATGGCCACCATGTCCCAACAAGGCCGTGACGTCAGGAAGGAGGTGGCGGAGTCATGTTTTCGGCTGGAAACATGGGGAGAGAGCTGGTAGGCCCCTTTAGGTTCCCTGATGGTGTGAAAATGACCTCTGCAAAGTACGTAGAGTTTATGACTGACCACTTTCTTCCGTGGTACAAAAAGAACCGCGTCTTCCGTAGCAAAATTATCTTCATGCATGACAATGCACCATCTAATGCTGCAAAGAATACCTCTGTGTCATTGGCTGCTATGGGCATAAAAAGAGAGAAACTCATGGTGTGGCCCCCATGTACCCCTGACCTCAACCCTATTGAGAACCTTTGGAGCATCCTCAAGCAAAATATCTATGAGGGTGGGAGGCAGTTCACATCAAAACAGAAGCTCTGGGAGGCTATTCTGACATCCTGCAAAGATATTCAAGCAGAAACTGTCCAAATACTCACAAATTCAATGGATGCAAGAATTGCGAAGGTGATATCAAAGAATGGGTCCTATGTTAACATGTAACTTGGCCTGCTAAGCTTTTATTTGATTGAAAGAGCTTTTGATTTCTGTAAATATGTCCTCCTGATGCTGCAAATTCAACAAATTACCATTTTAGTTCTCTTTACAACCTTTAAAATGTTTTGATCTCTGTTGTGCATAATAATTTGAAACAGTGCATTTTGAGTTTTTTACTTCTAAAAAAAAATCTGTTATCATTAGGAGATTTGTTTAATAAAATTTGCATTATACTCCAACGGTTGATGGCTTGAAGATTATACTGACTGTCATTTGCATCGACTATTTAGGAAAATCAGCGAAAAATAAAATTTGCATAATAATTTGGAACTCGGTGTATATCGACAAAAGTATTAGGACGCCTACACATTACACCTACAAGAGCTTTTATCCCATCCCATTCTAAATCTATGGGCAATAATATGAAGTTGGTCCTCTGTTTGCATCCAAAACAGCTTCCACTCTTCTGGGAAGGTTTTCTACAAGATTTTGGAGTGTGTCTGTGGGAATTTTTTCCCATTCATCAAGAAGAGCATTTGTGAAGTCAGACATTGATGTTGGACAAGAAGGCCTGGCTCACAATTTCCATTCTAGTCTACCCCAGTTGTTCAATGGAGTTGAGGTCAGAGATCCCTGTGGGCCAGTCAAGATCTTCCATACCAAACTCACCCAACCATGCCTTTATGGACCTTACTTTGTGCACTGGGGCACAGTCATGCTGGAACACAAAAGGGCCTTCCACAAACTATTCCTACAAAGTTGGAAGTATACAATTGTCCAAAATGTCTTGCCATGCTGAAGCATTAAGATTTTCCTTTACTGGAACTATGGGGCCTAGACCAACCTCTGAAACACAACCCCACAGCATTATCCTATCTCCACCAAACTTTCCAGTTGGCAAAATGCAGTCAGGCAGTTAACGTTGTCCTGGCATTTGCCAAATTCAAACTCGTCCATTAGACTGCCGAATAGAGAAGTGTGATTTGTCACTCCACAGAACGCGTTTCCACTGCTCCTTGTTCCAGTGGCAGTGTGCTTTACACTCCTCCACCCTACCCTGGGCATTGTGCTTAGCTATAAGACTTGCATGCTGCTGCTTGGCCATGGGAACCTATGCCATGAAGCTGTTGGCACACAGTTTTTGTGCAAAATAAATGCCAGTGAAGGTTTGGGACTCTACAGCTATTAAGTTAGAAAGCGTTGGTGACTTTTTAAAGCACTCTGCTATGGTTCCTAAATAAGGCTCAGCCAACCAGTATTAGGCTTAATTTCAGCAGATCAATAACTGGTCCAAAGATATTGATGTTAGTTGCTAGGTGCAGCACGCTCTATCTGGTGGTCTTGAGCACCTACTGAGCATCACTGTCAGATGTTGCACTGCATCTGACAGTGACGCTGGTTATTAGGTGAGGAAAAGCACCAGACAGTGCAAGCCTCGCCAGGTCCCTCCATTCCCAATACGTTTTCGTTTTCTAAGTAAAAGATCGGCGCGGCCGAGTGGCAGATTGTGCACTTTCAGCAGCTCACAGATTGGGCCTCCTTCCTTGCCATCAATAACATTTGTTAAGGAAGGGGGCCCGATATGTGAGTTGCTGAAAGTGTACAGGGTGGGATGGGCCCCCCCAACCTGAGTTCTACCTATGAGCTCCACCCTCTGTCTGACGCACGGCCGTGCCGATCTATGTGCCGCTCTATGCACCGATCCATGTGCCGATCTATGCACACAGTGTTTAGGGCAGCTGAGCTGGCCCCCACCCACTCCGGGCCGCTGTGCAGCCAAACTGGCTCCACCGGCGATATGTCCGCCCCTGCCCCAGGGATATGTGTACTGCTAGGTTCTGTGGTACTTCGGCTGCATGTCTGCGTGGTGCTCTGTGCATGTAAAGTGTCCCTACCAATATTATAATATATAAATATAGAAATAATACACGGCACTCAGCCTTGAAGATCAGAAAAATCACTTTATTTGCAGGAGTTTAAAATGCAGGTGTTCCATTGCGAGATTTGCACATAGCAGTCAGCCTATGGCTGTTTCATGTCTTCCAGATGCTTTCTCAAGGCCTTCTGGGATCTAGCGTGCTCACGCTCAAATCACCAGCCATGCGTCAGCAGTAACAATTACAAACATGTATCAATAGTCTTAACAATCTAACAGAATTTAAAAAATAGAGCACAGACAAACAAACAAGTCGATCGAATGGAACATATTCACAAAAATTGTTCTGGCCCAAGGGTCCTAGCGCCTCTGATTGAATATTCCAATTGGCTTCACATCTCAACAGCATAACATGCCTGTCATTAGCATCTACTAGGGCAAACACTCGCTGTAATCCTACAAGTGATAAAAGTTTTGGATCACCCCTATGCACATTCCTTATATAGCTAAGCAACTTTGGTGATCCCTTACCTGTACCTATGGATACATATGTGTAAAGGATTTACCAGACACAGCTTCTGTGTCGACGCCCGTCATTAATCAGTCTGCATCTGCTCCTAGGTCTGATAGAGTGACTCGATCTGCTACCAATCAGGCTGGTAGGCTGAGGAGTTGTAGAACCTATGACGGAGCTAGCTCCCGCCCTAGGTCTATTTATACCTTCATTTCCTGCTTTTCCTTTCCCTGTGATTCTGTTCTGTTTCCTGGCTCTGCTGTTCCTGCTTGTACTATTGACCTCTGCTTCAATTTGACCCTGGCTTTACTGACTACTCTCCTGCTCTGCGTTTGGTACCTCGTACACTACTGGTTTTACTCGGCTCGCTCATTACTCTTATTGCTCACGGTGTTGCCGTGGGCAACTGCCCCATTTCTCTTAGCTTCTGTGTACGCTTGTCTGTTTGTCTGTCGTGCACTTATTGAGCGTAGGGACCGTCGCCAGTTGTCTGAGTGGCAGATTAGGGCTCAGCTGTCTGTCTCCCTACCCAGACATTACAATATGTTTGCAAAATCTCCTAAATAATGAGTGAATTGATTCCGCAATATAAAATAATTTGCAGGGACAGAATATTGCATAAACATTGTAATCAGACATAAAAGTAATAAGAAAAAATAGGAGAAAACCTCCAGCTCACCAAATCCTGCGTCTCAACCGGACACCTCGCACGGATCCCCGCGACGGCCCGCAGTGGAATAGCATAGAAAGAAGGAAAGATGAGTCGGGGTAAAAAGGATTCGCAGATCCCACTTTTATTAACATGCAAAAATTTGTAAAATTAGAAAGGAGATGCAGTCTCAGGATGGTTGTAGTGCGGGCAAATGCCCGAGCCTACGCGTTTCAAGCACAAGCAGTGCTCTTATTCATGGCAAGAAATGTAGTGGCCATGTATGTCCGTCTCGTCCATATGTACCGTTGGTGATTAGGGCGGGATAACATTCCAGCATTTGTTTGGTCGGAGGTCGGTGGATAAAAAGTAACCCTCTCCTTCCCGGAGGAAATTAGGGTAAGTAGAATATTAAAAAATAGTTTTAATGAGGAATATATATAATATAAAACCACCGTCCTGGGGATTAGGGAATCTGAAACCCGCTGGAAAAACATAAACGGCATGAAAATAAATAATTTAATGAATATGTGATGGAAACAAAATATATATTTTTATGCTGAAACTCTGGTCATGTTGAATTTATAGCCTATCACTGTCTGGACATGGACGAAACAAAGACATATATAACTTAAAACAATTTTCTTGTTACAAAGACAGACAGAATAAAATTGATACATGAGAACAATCGGAAAAGGCAACATATAATACAAAACTAGATTATATAACTACCTCCAACATGAATATTACTAATGTATCCAGCGAACAATGCTAGTAATGTGGGGTTGTGTAAAACTGTATGTATATAATTTGTCAACTTTTCCGATACAAACTACAGGTTTGTAAAAAATTTTTTTTTAGACCATTTAAAAACTAGAGATCAAAATGTATATTGATTCCATTGAATCTTCATTAATGAGTTTAATTTTTTGTATCCATGTTTTTACATGTTGGTATTATCATTTAAATGGAATCTTTCTTCTTAGATGGTTGTACTTGACACTTCCACTAATCAACCTGTCAAGATCCTGCCAGAGGACAAGGAGAGAAAGAGACACCCCAACATCAGATATCCCGATGGGCACCACTGCGAACATGTGTAAGTATAGTGTCCCCTCCTATATGTATATACATATGTGATGGTATATTCTAGTGGGCCCACTATAACTTGATTAATTATTTATTATAAAAATTTATCAAATAACCAAAAATATCAATTTATTTAATTATAATGGAATCCTAGCTGACATCCGGATGTGTGATATAATATAGCTTCCCCTATCCCAAATGATAATTTAAAAGGACGGGGTGATAATAGGACCTTGTGTCGTATTCTTCATGATGTTGGACTAATATAGAATCAATAGTGAAACATTAGTTATTTTTTTAAGTTTAAACCTGAAGGGAATCGTGTTTTCAGGTTATAAATCCAAAATGCCTCTCTTGTTAACAGACAATGTTTAAAGTTGCCCCCTCTGATAGACCCCCTGATTTTCTCTATCGCATAGGTACTAAAGGAGTTAATGCACCTGTTATGGCAGGTCACAAAGTGTCTGGCCACATTGGAAATATTAGTAATGGCTAGGTTTCTTATATACCCCAAATGTTCCAGGATGCGTGTTTTGAATTTTCTGGTGGTACATCCGACATATTTCAAGTTGCAACAGGTGCATTCTATGATGTAAATGACATGATCACTGTTGCAATTTATATACGATTTAATCAGGAAATTCATCTGCCCCGTCGAATCCTGAAATTATCTCATAATTCTAGAAAAAGTGCATGTCTTACATGGGTAGGTGCCGCATTTAAAGAAACCCTTATTTGATAACCACGTGGGTCTTATATTATTCGATGTTAACAATGAGGGGGAGAGGTTGTTACCAAGAGTCGGTGCCCTCCTTGATACTACCCGGCAGCCATTTTTCAAAACAGTTTCTGTGAACCATATCCTTGATAACATTGAATTGGTTACTGAATTGTAACACGAGAGTGGGGATGTTGGAATCTAAAGTAAGTGATGTACTTACACTTTTGTCTCCCTCTTCTGTAAGCAACAACGAATCCCTATTTTTGGACTTTACTATTGTACTAGCTCTATTTAATGTCCATTGTTTATAACCACGATCGGTTAATTTCTGGCGAATATTTAACTCCTCCTTGTCGAACCCTGTGGCTAGATTACAATTTATTTTGGCTCGTGTGAGTTCACCCACAGGTATCGCAGAAATAGTGTGTTTCGGGTGGCAACTTGTGGCATGTAAAATAGTATTGCCAGAGATTGGCTTAGGAAAAAGATCTCTGAACATATGTGCTCACCCGCTATAGATGTTAAATTGAGGTCCAAAAAATTTATAGTATTGGAGTTGTAGTCATGAGTGAATTTGATATTAAACTGGTTGCTGTTTAGATAAATCAGAAAATTCGGTATTGCCGATACATCACCCTCCCATATGAATAGAAGGTCGTCGATGTATCTGCCATACCAGTGTATATGTTCCATGAAGGGTTTGCAGTTGGCAAACAAGAAACTCTCTTCCCACCATGCCATGACCAAATTCGCTATGGATGGTGAGAATTTGGCCCCCATAGACACCCCTCTTTTTTTTAGGTAATATCTTCCTTCAAAATAGAAGTAATTGTGTTTCATTAGGAAGTTAAGCACTTCCACTGCAAAAATTTGGAGTACATCATTGTAGGCACTGTATTTGGAGAGATGATGAATCAAGGCTTCTTCAGCCACCAGATGCGGGATGCTAGTGTATAGAGATACCACGTCACAACTAAGCCAGACATGGTTGTGACCCCAGACCTTATTGTGGAAGATACTAAGGACATCTTTTGTATCTCTCAGATGGCCTGGTACTCTGGAGACCAGTGGTTGGAGCAATGAGTCCAACCACTCAGATGGTCACTCCATAAGAGAGCCAATTCCTGAGACTATCGGCCTCTTAGGTGGAGGGGTGACCCCCTTGTGTTTTTTTAGGCAGAGCTTGTAAGATGGGGACCACTGGATGTTCTACTACTAAGTTGTTTTTGTGTAAGTGTACCGTTATTGAGGCCCTTATCCAAAAGATTTTTGATAGTTTGATGATAAATTATCGTTGGGTTTTGGTCTAATTTAGTGTATGTATCAACACCAGATAATAATTCCATGATTTGATCCACATACATATCCTTATCCATAACGGTAACACTACCCCCCTTGTCTGCCATGCGCATGCCAATATCCCTATTGTCACGTAGAGCTCTCACTACCTCATTTTCTGCCATCGTGAGGTTATGTTTTGATTTGTTTTGTATACTCTGGTCTTTGATTATGTGCAGTTCTCTTTCAATGACCTGTTGGAACTTGTCCATGGATTCAGTCCTGGATTGTAGGGGATAATACCCTGGATTTTTGGTTGTAAATTTTGTACTTTGGTTAATTGTGCAGTTTTCATCATTTCCAGCTAGAACCCCCAGACATACAAGGGTCATCTGTTCATGGAACATAAATGGTCTATACACGTTGTTTGTCGTTAGTATCCTATCTTTTTTCGAAGATGTTGTCGGTTCACTATCATCAGTCGTCAGAAAGTGTCTTTTGACAGTCAAATTACAGACAAATTTGTTTACATCCAAGAGGGTACCGAAGATATCAAAATCACGATTTGGTTCGAAATTCATTCCAGGTGAGAGGACCTCTATCAGAGACAGAGTCAGAGACACCGATGATAAATTAATAACATCCATATTTCTTAGTGTCTCTGGTTTCTCAGTCGTCGGGGATGTGTGACTTCTGTTGGTTTTATGCTTCCTGCCCCCCTCTTCCCCCGTTTTTTGGAAAATCCCGTCTTTCAGTACAAATTTGCTGTGATTTGTGTGTGTTCCTCGAAGAATCCATGTCGGACTCCTCTTCTGCTCCATCCGTGGTTTCCTGTTCCGTGGAGCTGAAGCTAACCCTGTGGGGTCTTGAATTACATCTGTAAGGTTTTGATTTATTTTTCAAAATTGACTTAGCCCTGTATTGGTAATTGCTTCTTTTGCTCCAGTTATAAACTTCACCACTTGCGTAGTCCTGGGTATCCCGTTGGAAGTCATTGCTCCAACCACTGGTCTCCAGAGTACCAGACCATCTGAGAGATACAAAATATGTCCTTAGTATCTTCCACAATAAGGTCTGGGGTCACAACCATGTCTGGCTTAGTTGTGACTTGGTATCTCTATACACTAGCATCCCACATCTGGTGGCTGAAGAAGCCTTGATTCATCATCTCTCCAAATACAGTGCCTACAATGATGTACTCCAAATTTTTGCAGTGGAAGTGCTTAACTTCCTAATGAAACACAATTACTTCTATTTTGAAGGAAAATATTACCTACAAAAAAGAGGGGTGTCTATGGGGGCCAAATTCTCACCATCCATGGCAAATTTGGTCATGGCATGGTGGGAAGAGAGTTTCTTGTTTGCCACCTGCAATCCCTTCATGGAACATATACACTGGTATGGCAGATACATCGACGACCTTCTATTCATATGGGAGGGTAATGTATCTGCCATACCGAATTTTCTGATTTATCTAAACAGTAACCAGTTTAATCTCAAATTCATTCATGACTACAACTTCAATACTATCAATTTTTTGGACCTCAAATTAGCATCCATAGCGGGTGAGCACATATGTTCAGAGATCTTTCATAAGCCAATCTCTGGCAATACTATTTTACATGCCACAAGTTGCCACCCGAAACACACTATTTCTGCGATACCTGTGGGTGAACTCACACGTGCCAAAGTTGTAGTCTAGCCACAGGGTTCGACAAGGAGGAGTTAAATATTCGCCAGAAATTAACTGATCGTGGTTATAAACAATGGACATTAAATAGAGTTAGTACAATAGTAAAGTCCAAAAATAGGGATTCCTTATTGCTTACAGAAGAGGGAGACAAAAGTGTAAGTACATCACTTACTTTAGATTCTAACATGCCCACTCTCGTGTTACAATTCAGTAACCAATTCAATGTTATCAAGGATATGGTTCACAGTATTATATGAGGATGCCAAGTTGGAAACTGTTTTGAAAAATGGCTGCCAGGTAGTATCATGGAGGGCACCGACTCTTGGTAACATCCTCTCCCCCTCATTGTTAACCCGTTAGTGACCGGCCCATCGTGTTTCTACGTCGGTCACTAACGGGCCTTATTCCGATGCCATAGACTTTTTACGTCGTGGCATCGGAATAAGTAAACAGAGCAGGGAGCTGTCAAATCTCCCTGCTCTCAGCAGCCAGAGGTAGCTGAGGGCTGGGAGCGTCCCTGCTCTGCCGTGTGAGATCGATATTAGTATTGATCTCACCCGTTTAACCCCTCAGATGCGGTGCTCAATAGCGAGCACCGCATCTGAGTGGTTTTGGAGAGAGGGAGGGAGCGCCCTCTCTCTCCCACCGACACCCGGCGATACGATCGCCGAGTGTCTGTGTCTCTAATGGCAGCCGGGGGTCTAATAAAGGCCCCCAGGTCTGCCTGGAGTGAATGCCTGCTAGATCATGCCGCAGGCATGACCTAGCAGATGCCTGTCCGTGTTAAACGGACAGGCAGTAATACACTGCAATACAAAAGTTTTGCAGTGTATTATAAATGCAATTGCAGAATCACATATTATAGTCCCCTAGTGGGACTAGTAAAAAAGTGAAAAAAAAGTTTAATAAAGTTAATTTAAAAAAAAATGAGAAAAAAAAAATGAAAAACCCAGCTTTTCCGCTTACAAAATGCTTTACTATTAAAAAAACAAAATAAAGTTAAAAAGTTACACATATTTGGTATCGCCGCGTCCGTAACGACCCCGACTATAAATCTATTACATTATTTAACCCGCACGGTGAACGCCGTAAAAAATGTAATAAAAAACTATGGAAAAATTGCTGTTTTCTGTGAATCTTGACTTTAAAAAAATGTGATAAAAGTGATCAAAAAGTCGCATCTACTCAAAAATGGTACCAATAAAAACTACAAGTCTTCCAGCAAAAAAAAAAAAACCCTCATACAACCGCATCGGCGAAAAAATAAAAACGTTACGGCTCTTCAAATATGGAGACACAAACACAAATAATTTTGAAAAAAAAGCGTTTTTACTGTTTAAAAGTAGTAAAACATACAAAAACTATACACATTTTGTATCGTTGCAATTGTAACAACCCGCTGAATAAAGTTATTGTGTTATTTATATCACTCGGTAAACGGCGTAGATTTAAGACGCGAAAAAGAGTGGCGAAATTTCAGGTTTTTTTCTATTTCCCCCCAAATAACAGTGTATAATAAGTTAATCAATAAATAATATGTCCCCCAAAATGGTGCTATTAAAAAATACAACTTGTCCCGCAAAAAACAAGACCTTATACAGCTATGTCGACGCAAAAATAAAAAGATTATAGCTCTTGGAATGCGACGATGAAAAAACTTAAAAAATGGCTTGGTCATTAAGGTCTAAAATAGGCTGGTCATTAAGGGGTTAACATCGAATAATATAAGACCCACCTGGTTATCAAATAAGGGTTTCTTTAAATGCGGCACCTATCCATGTAAGACATGCACTTTTTCTAGAATTATGAGATCATTTCAGGATTCGACGGGGCAGATGAATTTCCCAATTAAATCGTATATAAATTGCAACAGTGATCATGTCATTTACATCATAGAATGCACCTGTTGCAACTTGAAATATGTCGGATGTACCACCAGAAAATTCAAAACACGCATCCTGGAACATTTGGGGTACGTAATAAACCCAGCTATTACTAATATTTCCAATGTGGCCAGACACTTTGTGACCTGCCATAACAGGTGCATTAACTCCTTTAGTACCTATGCGATAGAGAAAATAAGCGGGTCTATCAGAGGGGGCAACTTTAAACATCGTCTGTTAACAAGAGAGGCATTTTGGACTTATAACCTGAACACATGATTCCCTTCAGGTTTAAACTTAAAAAAAGAACTAATGTTTCACTATTGATTCTATATTAGTCCAACATCATGAAGAATACGACACAAGGTCCTATTATCACCCCGTCCTTTTAAATTATCATTTGGGATAGGGGAAGCTATATTATATCACACATCCGGATGTCAGCTAGGATTCCATTATAATTAAATAAATTTATATTATTGGTTATTTGATACATTTTTATAATAAATAATTAATCAAGTTATAGTGGGCCCACTAGAATATACCATCACATATGTATATACATATAGGAAGGGACACTATACTTACACATGTTCACAGTGGTGCCCATCGGGATATCTGATGTTGGGGTGTCTCTTTCTCTCCTTGTCCTCTGGCAGGATCTTGACAAGTTGATTAGCGGAAGTGTCAAGTACAACCATGTAAGAAGAAAGATTCCATTTAAATGATAATACCAACATGTAAAAACATGGATACAAAAAATGAAACTCATTCATGAAGATTCAATGGAATCAATATACATTTTGATCTCTTGTTTTTAAATGGTCTAAAAAAAATTGTTTTACAAACCTGTAGTTTGTATCGGAAAAGTTGACAAATTATATACATACAGTTTTACACAACCCCACATTACTAGCATTGTTCGCTGGATACTGTAATGAGAGGGATAGGGAAACAGACAAGTGAGCCCTAATCTACCCGCCACTCAGTCCCTGCCTACTTGCAACGACTGCCCTAGGCGACGGGGTACAACTGGGCAACGGTCCCTACAGTAAGTGCATGACAGACAACCAGACAAGGAAACACAGAACAAAGGGAAACGGGGCAGTTGCCCACGGCAACACAATGAGCAACAAGAGTAGTAAACAAGCCGAGTCAAACCAGGAGAGTACGAGGTGCCAAACGCAGAGCAGGAGAGTAGTGAACAAGCCGAGTCAAACCAGGAGTGTACGAGGTACCAAACGCAGAGCAGAAGAGTAGTCAGTAAGCCAGGGTCAATGCGAAGCAGGGACAAGTAGTTCAAGAAGCTGCAGCAGGGCCAGGAAACCAACAGAGAAGAATCACAAGCAAGGAGGAACAGGAAAGGCAGGTATATATAGACAGAGGGCGGGAGCTAGCTCCGTCTGGCCAGGCTGTGATAGCCTCTCCCACTCCTAAGCCTGCCATCCTGAGTGGTGGAAGATGGAGTCAGTCTCACAGACATAGAAGCAGGTGCAGACTGATTACCTATGGGCGTGGATACAGAAGCTGTGCCTGGCAGATCCTTAACATTACCCCCCCTTTTATGAGGGGCCACCGGACCCTTTCTAGATGGACCTGGTTTATTGGGGAAATGAAGGTGGAACCTCCTGACCAATACCCCAGCGTGAACATCCCGGGCGGGTACCCAAGTCCTCTCCTCAGGCCCGTATCCTCTCCAATGGACCAGGTACTGGAGGGAGCCTTGGACCATCTTGCTGTCCACAATCTTGGCCACCTCGAATTCTACCCCCTCAGGGGTTAGAACGGGGACAGGAGGTTTTCTCGAGAGTGCCAATGACGGGGAGCAGCGTTTAAGGAGGGAGGCATGAAACACGTCGTGTACACGAAAAGATGGGGGCAACTCCAGTCGGAAGGAGACAGGATTGAGGACTTCAATGACCTTGTACGGCCCTATAAACCGGGGAGCAAACTTCTTGGACGGGACTTTAAGGCGCAAGTTCTTTGACGATAGCCACACCAGATCCCCGACCATAAACAAGGGGTTAGCAGAACGTCTTCTATCTGCCTGAGTTTTTTGTATGCTCTGGGACGCCTCTAGGTACTTCTGAACCTGGGCCCAGACTGTGCACAGTTCCCGATGAACGACCTCTACCTCGGGATTGTTGGAACTACCAGGTGAAACGGAGGAGAACCGTGGATTAAACCCAAAATTACAGAAAAATGGGGAGACCCCTGATGAGTTACTGACCTGGTTATTAAGGGAAAATTCAGCGAGGGGAATGAATGAGACCCAATCATATTGACAGTCGGAGATAAAACACCTTAAATATTGTTCTAGAGACTGATTAGTCCTCTGAGTTTGCCCTTTAGTTTCAGGATGGAAGGCAGAGGAGAAGGACAGATCAATCTCCAACTTTTTACAGAAGGCTCTCCAAAACAAAGAAACAAATTGTACCCCTCAGTCAGAAACAATATTGACAGGGACCCCATGGAGACGCAGGATGTGTTTGACAAACAAGGTAGCTAACGTCTTAGCATTGGGTCGTTTTTTGAGGGGCACAAAGTGGCACATCTTACTGAAGAGGTCTACTACAACCCACACCACCGCCTTGCCTTGAGATGGAGGCAAATTGGTGATAAAATCCATGGAGATATGGGTCCAAGGTCTCTGGGGAATGGGCAAAGAACACAGTAAGCCCGCTGGTCGGGACCGGGGAGTCTTGGACCTAGCACAAACCTCACAAGCGGCGACGTAGGCCTTAACGTCTTTAGGCAACCCAGGCCATTAATAGTTTCTGGCAATGAGGTGCTTGGTACCCAGGATGCCTGGATGACCAGATAGTGCGGAGTCATGATTTTCCCTAAGTACCCTTAGCCGGAATTGCAGGGGAACAAACAGCTTGCTCTCAGGAAGGTTCCCGGGAGCTGAACCTTGATCAGCCGCAATTTCAGAGACTAAATCAGAATCAATAGGGGAAATGATTATACCTGGAGGCAAAATACAAGCAGGATCTTCCTCCGAAGGAGGGCTGGCCATGAAGCTAAACGACAGTGCATCAGCCTTAATATTTTTAGACCCAGCCCTATAGGTAACCCAAAAATTGAATCTGGTAAAAAATAACGCCCATCGAGCTTGTCTCGGGTTTAGCCTCCGGGACGATTCTAGGAAAACCAGATTCTTGTGGTCGGTGAGGACCGTTACCTGATGCCTAGCCCCCTCCAGGAAGTGGCGCCACTCTTCAAATGCCCATTTAATGGCTAAGAGTTTGCGGCTGCCAATATCATAGTTACTCTCAGTAGGCGAAAACTTCCTGGAGAAGTAGGCACAGGGACGGAGATGGGTTAGGGACCTGGTACCCTGGAACAAGACAGCCCCCACTCCCACCTCGGACGCATCAACCTCCACGATAAATGGCTCCATTTGGTTGGGCTGAACCAACACCGGGGCCGAGATAAAGCACTTCTTAAGGGCCTAAAAAGCCTGGACAGCCTCAGGAGGCCAGTGGAGGGGATCAGCACCCTTGCGAGTGAGGTCCGTAAGAGGCTTAGCGATGACCGAGAAGTTAGCAATAAATCTCCTGTAATAATTAGCGAACCCCAAGAAGCACTGTAACGCCTTCAGGGAGGCAGGTTGGACCCATTCCGCCACATCCTGGACCTTGGCGGGGTCCATGCAGAATTCATGAGGAGTGAGGATTTGACCCAAAAATGGTATCTCCTGCACCCCAAACACACATTTTTCGGTCTTCGCAAACAGTTTGTTTTCCCGAAGGACCTGGAGCACCTTCCTGACATGCTCAATGTGGGAGGACCAGTCCTTGGAAAACACAAGTATGTCATCAAGGTACACTACAAAAAATACCCCCAGGTAATCTCTTAAAATCTCATTTATGAAATTCTGGAAGACCGCGGGAGCATTACACAACCCAAAGGGAATGACGAGGTATTCTAAATTACCTTCGGGCGTGTTAAACGCAGTCTTCCACTCATCCCCCTCTTTGATGCGGATAAGGCAATACGCCCCCCGTAGATCAAACTTAGAGAACCATTGGGCCCCCTGAACCTGATTAAAAAGATCAGGAATCAAAGGAAGGGGATACTGGTTCCTTACAGTGACCTTATTCAAGTTACGGTAGTCAATGCATGGCCTAAGACCACCATCCTTCTTCCCTACGAAGAAGAAGCCAGCACCTACCGGAGAAGTAGAGGGGCGAATGTAACCCTTGGCCAGGCATTCCTGGATATACTCTCTCATGGCTTCACGTTCGGGACAAGAGAGATTAAATATCCTACCCTTAGGGAGCTTAGCTCCTGGTACCAAATTGATAGCGCAATTTTATTTTCTATGAGGAGGTAACACTTCGGAGGCCTCCTTAGAGAAAACATCAGCGAAGTCCTGAACAAACTCAGGAAGCGTGTTCAACTCCTCAGGGGGAGAAATAGAATTAACAGAAAAACATGATGTCAATCATTCATTACCCCATTTGGTAAGCTCCCCAGTATTCCAGTCAAACGTGGGATTATGCAACTGCAACCAGGAAAGGCCTAAAACCAAATCGGACGATAATCCCTGCATCAACAGTACAGAGCACTGCTCCAAATGCATGGAGCCAACAAGGAGTTCAAAAACAGGGGTATGCTGTGTAAAATAACCATTAGCAAGAGGAGTGGAGTCGATACCCACTACCGGGACAGGTTTAGGCAAATCAATCAAAGGCATAGCTAGAGACATAGCAAATTCCACAGACATGATATTAGCAGACGACCCTGAGTCCACGAAGGCACTGCCGGTAGCAGACCTACCACCAAAAGAGACCTGAAAGGGAAGCAATATTTTATTACGTTTCATATTTACGGGAAATAACTGTGAACCCAAGTGACCTCCCCGATGATCACTTAGGTGCGGAAGTTTTCCGGCTGCTTATTCTTACGCCTAGGACAGGTGTTCACTTGATGCTTGTCATCCCCACAATAGAAGACGAGACCATTCTTCCTGCGGAACTCTCTAAGTTGTTGGGGGGACACGGAGGCCCCGAGTTGCATAGGTACCTCCGAGTCTTCCGTGGAAGAACGAAGCAACGGAACCTCGGGAGGCATCATGGGGGAGTCAGAGGAGAAAACACATAAACATTCACGTTGTCGTTCCCTGAGACGTCGGTCAAGTCGTACCGCTAAAGCCATAACCTGGTCTAGGGAGTCAGAAGAGGGATAGCTAACTAGCAGGTCTTTCAGGGCGTTCGACAGACCCAACCTAAACTGGCACCTTAAGGCAGGGTCATTCCACCGAGAAGCTACGCACCACTTCCTAAAGTCAGAGCAATACTCCTCAACAGGTCTCTTACCCTGACGTAAGGTCACCAGCTGACTCCCGGCAAAGGCAGTCCTGTCAGTCTCGTCATAAATCAGTCCGAGAGCAGAAAAGAAAAGATCAACGGAGGAAAGTTCAGGGGCGTCAGGAGCCAAGGAGAAGGCCCATTCTTGGGGCCCTTCCTGGAGCCGGGACATAATTATACCCACCCGTTGGCTCTCAGAACCTGAGGAGTGGGGCTTTAAACTAAAATAGAGCCTACAACTCTCCCGAAAGGAGAGAAAAGTCTTCCGGTCCCCTGAGAACCGGTCAGGCAACTTGAGGTGGGGTTCAAGAGGTGAGGTGAGGGGCACTACCATGGTAGCATCAGGCTGGTTGACCCTCTGAGCCAGGGCCTGGACCTGTAGGGAGAGACCCTGCATTTGCTGAACCAGGGTCTCAAGGGGGTCCATAGTGGTGTGAGGGACCAGGGTAGAGTAGGTATATGGGCTTGTGATTATGTAATGACAGGGATAGGGAAACAGACAAGTGAGCCCTAATCTACCTGCCACTCAGTCCCTGCCTACTTGCAACGACCCGCCCTAGGCGACGGGGTACAATTGGGCGACGGTCCCTACACTCAGTAAGTGCACGACAGACAACCAGACAAGGAAACACAGAACAAAGGGAAACGGGGCAGTTGCCCACGGCAACACCGCGAGCATCAAGAGTAGTAAACGAGCCGAGTCAAACCAGGAGAGTACGAGGTGCCAAACGCAGAGCAGGAGAGTAGTGAACAAGCCGAGTCAAACCAGGAGTGTACGAGGTACCAAACGCAGAGCAGAAGAGTAGTCAGTAAGCCAGGGTCAATACGAAGCAGGGACAAGTAGTTCAAGAAGCTGCAGCAGGGCCAGGAAACCAACAGAGAAGAATCACAAGCAAGGAGGAACAGGAAAGGCAGGTATAAATAGACAGAGGGCGGAAGCTAGCTCCGTCTGGCCAGGCTGTGATAGGCTCTCCCACTCTTATGCCTGCCATCCTGAGTGGTGGAAGATGGAGTCAGTCTCACAGACGTAGAAGCAGGTGCAGACTGATTACCTATGGGCGTGGATACAGAAGCTGTGCCTGGCAGATCCTTAACAGATACATTAGTAATATTCATGTTGGTGGTAGTTATATAATCTAGTTTTGTATTATATGTTGCCTTTTCCGATTGTTCTCATGTATCAATTTTATTCTGTCTGTCTTTGTAACAAGAAAATTGTTTTAAGTTATATACTGTATGTCTTTGTTTCGTCCATGTCCAGAAAGTGATAGGCTATAAATTCAACATGACCAGAGTTTCAGCATAAAAATATATATTTCGTTTCCAGCACATATTCATTAAATTATTTATTTTCATGCTGTTTATGTTTTTCAAGCGCGTTTCAGATTCCCTAATCCCCAGGATGGTGGTTTTATAATTATATATATTCCTCATTAAAACTATTTTTTAATATTCTACTTATCCTAATTTCCTCCGGGAAGGAGAGGGTTACTTTTTATCCACCGACCTCCACCAAGCAAATGCTGGAATGTTATCCCGCCCTAATCACCAACGGTACATATGGACGAGACGGACATACATGGCCACTACATTTCTTGCCATGAATAAGAGCACTGCTTGTGCTCGAAACGCGTAGGCTCGGGCATTTGCCCGCACTACAAACCATCCTGAGACTGCGTCTCCTTTCTAATTTTACAAATTTTTGCATGTCAATAAAAGTGGGATCTGCAAATCCTTTTTACCCCGACACAGCGCTGGATCATCTTTCCTTCTTCTATAAAAGTAATAAACTGTGAGATATTGTACTATATTTTAATCTGCAAATGAAGTGCTGCGACAGATCTTTAAGAAGGACTGCCGTGTATTATTCCTACATTTCCATATGATTTTGTTTTCAAGACAACTTATAGTTTGGCACCATTTTGGAGTACATACGATTTATTGGTTAACTTTCTTCTTTGAATTTAAAAACAAACAAACACAATACTTCCATGCCATTTTCTTATTTTTCTTTTGCTTTGTTTTTCCAGCTTTCAACATGTGGTATAAATAATAATGATGATGTTAACTTTTGGAAACTTATTTTAAAGGGCATACAAAGGGATGTAGCCATGACAGGCCTGGGGCTTTTATTTGGCCTTAGCGGCAAAGGCATTCCGGGATCATATTGCCGGCGCAATGATCGTGGGACAGAGAGAGCCCCCTTCCTTTTGCCAAACCACTTACCTGCCACAATTCCTATTGACATCTTAGGGGATTTAAGAGTTATCTCCTATTCCAGCCATTGCAGCTGACACCTAGTGCTTATGGCATGGGCATGACTAGTATGCCCGTGCGATTGCCATACATTTACAGCTCAGCGCAGAAAGTACTTCTTACCCTTGCTGCAAGTGTATGACGGGGTGCAGAAAGGGGTTAAAAGTGATCCAAAACATATCAATCGATTAAGCTTCACATGAGAAAACCATACAGTAAACATAAAGAATGTCCATAGTTTTAAAACTTTCGGCAAAATCTTTAATGGAATAGGTCTGTTATGTAGAAGTTTTGATACAATCACTTGAACACTATAAGCCTATTATTATCATTACACATTGCACCCTTCAAGTGAGAAAATACAATATTGCTTTTTTAAGTTGTTTGTTAAAGCAGAACTGTCTTTCCCTAATAATAATAGCCTCAATAACTACAATGAAATGTTCTGGTTGCAGACAATTTGTGGTATGCTTCATGAACCGGTGAAATAGTGTAAACTGAATTTACTTTATATTACTAAAATTATCTCAGGGCTCGCTAGTCTTTTCAAATAAATATTTTTTGTTAATGTCAGGATAAAACAATTGCATTTTTTTGCTTTTCCGGTGACTGCCTGCTGCAAGGAAAACTAATTTCGGTGACAGACATGCAGCAGTTTGTGTATATGTGGTTTCTCATTTGATTGCTCGCTTTTCATAATAAATATTAGTCCAGGAAAATGATTACTAGAACAAGAAATATTGTAAGATAATAAACACAATTTTATTTTTCTCCTGGTTTCCCCTTGTTGTGCTGATAAATGCAGCATGTTAAAAATTATTGAAATTCAAAAAATCCTTTAATGCATTACAATAATTAAAACAAATTATAATTTCTGGTCCCATTTGATGTTCTAATATTCAATCCAAAAGCAGGAACATATGGCTTCAAGTGTCATAACTTATGAGAAATTCCTCAACTTTTCACATAAACCACTTAAAGTTTATTTATGACCACTATTTGGGCACTTTTACTTATAGGCTTCAACCAAGAAAAATCCAGACTGTCGAAGCAACACTAGATACCAGGTTACGAAAGTTTAAGGGTTTCTAAATATTTGGGTTCTAGACTAATGACCACCATTCTCCAGCATTGTGACTTATTTTATTCATGGAGGAGCTGATATGGTATTGCATTCACTCCGTTTCCAAATTGCTCACTTGGGTAAAAATTTGCTTCATTTTGTTCACACCTTTTCAAGCCACTTCCTCATTAAATTCTTAGTTCAGACACCACAAGTCAATAGCATTATCAAAATGCCAGAAATTATACTTTTATCTTAAATAGCATGACAATAAATGGAAGAATTAAAATTTGCATTGCACAATTATAAAAAATCCTATATTTATCTTTGGACCTTTTTAAACTTCATGGACATGCAATACTATTATTCAGCTACTATTCATTCAACAACATCAAATTGGCATGTTACAGAAAGAGGTATGTATATGCCGTCACTAGACATTTAATATTGGAGAATGAAATCTCCCAAAAATAGTAAGAACAATAACATGTTCACAAGTAAACGTTCATATAAATAACTGTTCGAATAACAATTAATGTGTCATGGGAGGCCTAAATGACCCTGATGTGTGTTGTGCGTTAAGGACACTCCCAGGATGCATGCATAGTATGGGTGTTGATAGCTTATGGTTAAAGATGGTTAAATAAACGTATTCTTCACTGTTGTATGTGTTTTGTCATGGCCCTAATGATAAAGAAAGTTAAAGGGGTGACGTGCAGAATTTTTTTCAAGGTTCCCACTTGTGATAGAAGATGCCAAGAGATCGGCTTGCAGTTGCAGCTGTCATTTCTATAACATACAACTGCTTTACCTTGCATAGTCACTGTCCGACAGGAGGACTTAGTTTTGATCCCCACAGTGGTGATATTAGTAATTTAGCTCCTGCTTGCAAGTTCATTAGGAGTTTATTAATTTTCTTACTGTATCCATCAATGGGGGCATTAGGGAAACTGTTTGCAGAGGACGTTGTTCTGTTATCTCACAGATTTTGGATGTGAGTGGTTTCCAAAAGGCTCGTAAGTCCCTTTGCCTAGGTTCACCTCCAAAATGAGCCCATAATGCACAGATACCATTTATATGTTTTGACCGGTGTAGTGTACCAACATGTTACAATTTTATATTATTATATTTTTTCCCCATTTTAATGCAGCACAATGGTCCATGAGATTATAAATTTTTTTTAGTTGGCTTCCTGTGATGAAGATTTTAAGTTAATCTCCTAAAGAGATACATAAGATCTCTTCAAAAATAGTTTGATAGGGCACCATGATTGGGCTAAGAGTTTTGCAAAAGGGGTAAAGTCCCTACTGAGGGATCCTTTAATGAGATATGGTAGGATAGCTTTTTTAAGGAGTGAATGTTGAAGAAAGTGGATTTTGGGCAGTGGGGGGTTGGCTTTCCAGATATAAAGGGGGATCAACGTGCCATTGTCTAGGATATAATCCAGTGGGACACTTAATTTAGTATCATGGCCTGTAGTACAGGTATAAGGTGTCGTTTTACAAAGGGACACTAGATCTGATACTCGTGTTACCGGGGAAGGTGTTGGACCGAGTTTGTTTGAATATGTAACACAAAAATGAAGGGTGATTTTGGTTAGTTCATTTTCAAAAGAGGTGCCATATGGACAGCTAACATGGTCCACAGTTTGTTGTCAGGTTGTCATATCCAGCCAACTGTTTTTGTGAGAAGGGACACATAATAATAAATATATAAATTAGGAGCTGCCATCTCTCCTCGTAATCTGTGGAGTGATAATATGGAAGAATTTATTTTGGAGCGGTTTTAACTGCAGATGTAATTATAGAGTAAAAACCTCACCTCAGTGAAGAATGATTGGGGAATTGGATGGTCAGTATCTGGAAGAGATGTTTCAATTTCGGAAGAATTAAGCCTTTTACTAGGTTTTTCTTTCCTATCCAGTAGATAAACGTGCCGACCAGAATTCTAACACACTTTCGGAATTATCTGGAAGGGGTAAATAATTTAATGTGTATAAATCTGCCCAGTGATGGCATATCTGATTCCTCCCACAATTTCTAGTGTTTGGCGCCGCATAGCAGAGGAAAAATTGTCAAGCATTTATAAAAAAAATAAAAATAAAAAGGTACTTCTGCATAATGCTACACACTCTTAACCCCTTTCTGTGACCAATTCTACCACTTTGGGAAAGTTTGGGAATAAAGGCTGTCGTGGCACAACCCCTTTAGGATAAGTTGGAACTAACAAAACAACACCAGTTATGACTGGTGACAAATTGGGCATCTTAGAAACAGTACTAACGCAATGTTTTGGATCATTCTAAATCGTTTACTCAGGGTGTTTTTAACCTATGCCTCACATGGTAAAGGTGAGGGGGCGATCTATCAACTCTCCCTTTCCTCAATGCCCTCATTTGTAAACAAAAGCCTCGCAAAAGGCCAAAGTCAATAATAAAGTCAGTAAGTTAAACTCACAAGTTATGTCAGGTGTGGAGTAGGGAGAAAAGACAGAGAGAAAAAATAAAAAAACAGGCATGAAAATTAGGAAGTCGGCAACAGGTGAAAAGATACATTTGAGTCTTGTATTTTTGAGTATCTTATAGATAACGCATTTGGTTTTGAAGCTTCAGATGTGGTTTATTGGTGTTGCTGGTGGGCTTGTCTTGAGTCGCCTGCGTCTTGCTCTCTAACTACTTGGGGTGTAGAAAGATTCTTCAGGGGCAAGCATCGAGGTCGGGGCATTAATCTATTGGGATATCTTCCTCACATAAATGTCTGATTTCAGATGATCTAACTGTATATCACTTGCTGTCTGCTGACATCGATTTTCATAAGGGGACAAGCCAGTGGTATATACATTTCTATTTGGTTAGTATTGACATTGCAAGGTCTTGGAATATGTTTATTTGAGTGCTCTCAAAAGTTATATTCCTGGCAGTTCTAGCATTTTGAAGAATGTGATCTTTTATACCAAAAGTCAAGTAGTCTGCAAATAACATCTCTTAGTAGATCCTTTGGTTTAGGCTTGGGACAAAGTGACCTGTGAGCCCGCTCGATGATTAGGAATGGGTGGCCTACTGGGTCTAGCAGGTCATGATAGATTTCATTCAGCTCCTTCTGCAAGGCTTCAGAAGCAATGCATTCTAGTAGTCTTTTGATACAGAGGTTGTTTCTCCTGTCCCGATTTTCATCGTTATCCAATAAAGTGTACATAATTATCTTCATGCAGTTGCTTCTGATGATCTACTTGGATGGCAGGCGGATGTCCAGCTTTAGAATGATTTTAGTTTATTAATTTGCTGACAGTGATCCGTAAAAATTAGATCTGAGCTCTTTAAATAGCAATAGTGTGCGCAGTGGCCAAAAGTGGCAGCTAAAATATATCTATGTGGGACCGTGTCCATGCCGCGTGTGCACCATGATTTAACTGCCATCTACACCTTTAGATTCCGGAGTTAAGGCTTCAGCTAGACTACGATAGGGAGTCTGCACAATTCGGTGCAATATGCACCTTAAAGAGGCTCTGTCACCAGTTTATAACTTTCCTATCTTCTATCTAATCTAATAGGAGCTTTGATGTAGATAACTACTGTTTTTTTTTGTTAGTGGCCGTTTTTTCTATTCACCAAGTGGGCGTTGTATAGAAAAGTGTATCACACTTCCCATTTCAGCTAAAACAGCTTCTACTTTTGAGGTAAGACTTTCTACAATATTTTCTACAAAACTTTCTACAATAATGTTTATGGGAATTTTTGCTGTTCATCTAGATGAGCTTTGTAAGGTCAGTCACTGATGTTGGATGAGAGGGCCTGGCTCTCAATCTCTCTTCTATTTCATCCCAAAGGTGTTCGATGGGATTGAAGTAAGGGCTCTGTGTGGGCCAGTCAAGTTCTTCCAAACTCACCCAACCATGCCTTTACCTTGCTTTGTGCACTGGGGCACACTCATGCTGAAACAGAAAAGGGCCTTCCAAAAACTGTTTCCACAAAGTTGAAATCGTATAATTGTCAATAATGTCTAACCCTTTACTGGAACTAAGGGGCCTAGCCCAAACCCTGAAAAACAACCCCATAGCATTATCCCTCCTCCACCAAACTTTATAGTTGGCACAATGCAGTCAGGCAAGTAACAGTCTCTTCACATTCGCCAAACCCAGACTCCAGTGTCCAGTGGCGGCGTTCTTTACACCACTCCATCCGACACTTGGCATTGTGCTTGGTGATGTAAGGCTTGCATACAGTTGCTAGGCCATGGAATCCCATGCCTTTAATCTCCCAGCAAACATTTTTTTGTGCTGATGTTATTGCCAGAGGAGGTTTGAAACATTGCAGTTGAGTCAGCAGAGCATTGGTGTATTTTATGGACTATGCACCTCAGCACTCGGTGACCCCAATCTGTAACTTTTACAAACGTTTATAAAGGCAGACTGCATGGCTTGGTGTCTGTTTTTATACACCAGTGACTGAATTCAATGATTAAGACGTGTTTCCCAATATTTTTGTCCATAAACTGTATATTCATTTTGGTACAGGATTAAAAAAAATGTGGCATTCTCTTTGTTTGAACCCTAAAAGTACAAATGGCTTTAAAAAGTTGATTGTAAACCTGATGGAAATGTATATAATTTTAGACACCAGTTTTTTAGTCACTTGTTTAAAAATTACCTAATGGAAAGTGCAGAAAATTAAAAAACACCAGTGTGCATGCAACCTTTGCTGTAGAAATAATAATGGACAGTGTAAGAGTTAAAGTGTAACTAAACTTTTTACAAACTTCTGACATGTCATAGTGACATGTCAGAAGTTTTGATTGGTGGGGGATCCGAGCACTTACAGATTGCTAGAACGAAGCCGCAAAGGTGCTCGGGTGAGCGCTGAGTGGCTTGATTTCTGATCGGCTTTTCTCGGAAGCGTGTATAGTGGTGTAGCGTTGTACAGACTCAATAGAAAGTCAATGGGCCCATACATCGCTACATCAGCTTTCCGATGTTTTGGTGCAATTTTTCTTTATTATTTTTTTCATTTTGTAGACAAAAGTAGTGAATTTTACACAGAAAAAAGTCTAAAGAAAATAATAATGTTTTTTTGTAGCACAGTGAGAAAAAGTATAAAGGGAAACTTGACACTAGAAAATAAAAGAATGCAGCACCTTCAAATCGACCTTATTATTTGTAGTATCTCATTGCTACTAATGTTTATATTCTTAATGCCATGCTGATTTTGATCCATCTCAGTTCACATTTTATAAAACAGGAAATATTCATCTTGATGTGTTTATTAATGGGCTGTGCAGCAACAGGGCTAATGTACTTGAAGGTCCTTATTTATATGCATTCACAAGGAGCTATTGTTATGCTTTGAATTGGATTGAATTCCTTTTGATCTTACAACACATATTCCCACTCTACCACAATTCTAAAAGTAGTTGCCAAGGTCTCCATATGTGATGCAGGTTAACAATGCTTTTCAAGTCCCTTTGATGTATTCTGTTACACTTCCTCTACACTACAGGATAACAAAGATGGCTGTAATATAAAATGACAGCATGCCTACTGAGTATAACATAAAGAATGTTTCTGGCAGGCTGCTTTTCCATTGAAACCCCAAGCGACACGAAATTAGCACAATTTTAAATTTTATGGAAATTTGGTGTTTTAACTTAACTTTGCCATGCATTTGTATTGTAGATGATCCACATTGTGGAGTCATCAACCTAAAGACTAGCTAGGTAGAAGGCATATTTTAAGATTGTTAGCATAGTACATTGCAATATCCTATCTATCTATCTATCTATCTATCTATCTATCTATCTATCTATCTATCTATCTATCTATCTATCTATCTATCTATCTATCTATCTATCTATCTATCTATCTATCTATCTATCTATCTATCTATCTATCTATCATCTATCTTTCATCTATCCCATACAGTTGCATATGTTACCATTGACCCTCATTGTAATATGAAAAAAAAAAATGCAGTATACATTTTCTTGTGGGATCCTTTATATTGGAAAGCATAGTTGACTATGAATTAAGAAGAAAGGTATGTTAACGCATACTGCCCAACAATGTGCCACGAGGATACTCTTTTGGCACACATTGGTGTTATTATGATCTATGAAAAGTGTCGGGATGTGCAGTGACGGGAGAAGTTGATGCTGAACAGGTTGGGGGGTCTGGGGATGTATAAGTGTGGAGAGCCTGCCTCTCCTTGTGCTCTAGGTGGGGCTATTATTAATTTCACGATTCAGAATCATGCTTCATTCAAATGGTGAATTTATCCATGTAATTCAGTAACTCGCCCAGCCCTAGTTGAAGTTTATCAAAGGGATGTGGCTTAGCATTCCTGGTCTTTATTTTTTTTTTTATTGAGAGCAGTGGGGGAATGCTTATTAGGAAGACTCCTTACGCAGCCAGTTACCTTACAGCCAAGCATTTTTTTCTTGAGAGGAAGACATTTCTGTTCTCCTGGGACACCTACAGGATAATTCTTTATATCTTTCTCACAGTTTTGATTGTAATAGCAGACAGAATCAGATCAAAGAAAGGAAAGGGAAGAATTACTGGGATTTTTTTAAATTGTGTGGCCTCTGCATTAAGTGTTCCTTTACCTTTTCCAATAAGCATGGATTGACATATGACCCTTACTAGATTATATACTATGTTTTCTAGCAGTTTAAGGTCTATGACAAAGCAATTGTAGTTATTCAGTAATAACTTATGTGCCATTTTAGGTCATCTATGGTTCCTCTCCGAGGGAAATTTTGCTCCCATTTAAGTAAATTCAAGTTCACTGACCTTTTGCAATCTTTTGGTTCAAATCTATTGTAAATGCCAGTTACTGATATATAGCTTTTGCCGCTTAGGTATCTATCCTACAACTCAGAATGGTAGAAGTGAAGCTTATTTATCTTTCTATACCACTTAAAGGAAAGTATATTGGATTTGCAATAAAGTGAATGCATTAACCTAACACTCTAAAGTTGTCAACATTAGTTTTAATGCAAGTCTGCTTCTGTATAGCCTTATTTAAGATCTTGAAAAGTCTTCTACTCTGAGATGTTCGGTAGTCAATGTTTTAAAGTAAATTGTTGCATTATTTTGAATATATATAACTATATATATAGTTACTCAAAAGGAGAAGTTCTTGTAGCACTCCGGTAGAATATAAGAAAACGTGAAATATATATTTATATATATATATATATATATATACATATATATATATATATATATATATATATATATATATATATATATATATATATATATAAGACAAAAAAAAGGCAGCACTCCGTTCAAGTAGAGGTGAAAAAAGAGGGTACTTTTATTGTCCCATAAACAGTGGCAACGTTTCAGCTCCTTCTACTGGAGCCTTTCTCAAGCCTGGGATTGTGGTCTTATCCCGTTGGCTTGCACCCATGGTACACTGGTGCGGCTGGATCCATTTGTTTATATATATACACTACCGTTCAAAAGTTTAGGGTCACTTAGAAATTTCCTTATTTTTGAAAGAAAAGCACAGTTTTTTTCAATGAAGATAACATTAAATTAATCAGAAATACACTCTATACATTGTTAATGTGGTAAATGAATATTCTAGCTGCAAACGTCTGGTTTCTCATGCAATATCTACATAGGTGTATAGAGGCCCATTTCCAGCAACCATCACTCCAGTGTTCTAATGGTACATTGTGTTTGCTAACTGTGTTAGAAGGCTAATGGATGATTAGAAAACACTTGAAAACCCTTGTGCTATTATGTTAGCACCGCTGTAAACAGTTTTGCTGTTTAGAGGAGCTATAAAACTGACCTTCCTTTGAGCTAGTTGAGAATCTGGAGCATTACATTAGTGGGTTCGATTAAACTCTCAAAATGGCTAGGAAAAGAGAGCTTTCATGTGAAACTCGACAGTCTATTCTTGTTCTTAGAAATGAAGGCTATTCCATGCGAGAAATTGCCAAGAAACTGAAGATTTCCTACAACGGTGTGTACTACTTCCTTCAGAGGACAGCACAAACAGGCTCTAACCAGACTAGAAAGAGAAGTGGGAGGCCCCGCTGCACAACTGAGCAACAAGACAAGTACATTAGAGTCTCTAGTTTGAGAAATAGACGCCTCACAGGTCCTCAACTGGCAGCTTCATTAAATAGTACCCGCAAAACGCCAGTGTCAACGTCTACAGTGAAGAGGCGACTCCGGGATGCTGGCCTTCAGGGCAGAGTGGCAAAGAAAAAGCCATATCTGAGACTGGCTAATAAAAGGAAAAGATTAATATGGGCAAAAGCACACAGACATTGGACAGAGGAAGATTGGAAAAAAGTGTTATGGACAGACGAATCGAAGTTTGAGGTGTTTGGATCACACAGAAGAACATTTGTGAGACGCAGAACAACTGAAAAGATGCTGGAAGAGTGCCTGACGCCATCTGTCAAGCATGGTGGAGGTAATGTGATGGTCTGGGGTTGCTTTGGTGCTGGTAAAGTGGGAGATTTGTACAAGGTAAAAGGGATTTTGAATAAGGAAGGCTATCACTCCATTTTGCAACGCCATGCCATACCCTGTGGACAGCGCTTGATTGGAACCAATTTCATCCTACAACAGTTCAATGACCCAAAGCACACCTCCAAATGATGCAAGAACTATTTAGGGAAGAAGCAGGCAGCTGGTATTCTATCTGTAATGGAGTGGCCAGCGCAGTCACCAGATCTCAACCCCATAGAACTGTTGTGGGAGCAGCTTGACCGTATGGTACGCAATAAGTGCCCATCAAGCCAATCAAACTTGTGGGAGGGGCTTCTGGAAACATGGGGTGAAATTTCTCCCGATTACCTCAGCAAATTAACATCTAGAATGCCAAAGGTCTGCAATGCTGTAATTGCTGCAAATGGAGCATTCCAAGACCAAAGCAAAGTTTGAAGGAGAAAATTATTATTTCAAATAAAAATCATTATTTCTAACCTTGTCAATGTCTTGACTATATTTTCTAATCATTTTGCAACTCATTTGATAAATAGAAGTGTGAGTTTTCATGGAAAATACAAAATTGTCTTGGTGACCCCAAACTTTTGAACGGTAGTGTATATATATATATATATATATACATATATATATATATATATATATATATATATATATATATATATATATATATATATATATATATATATATACAGTGAAGGAAATAAGTATTTGATCCCTTGCTGATTTTGTAAGTTTGCCCACTGTCAAAGTCATGAACAGTCTAGAATTTTTAGGCTAAGTTAATTTTACCAGTGAGAGATAGATTATATATAAAAAAAAAAAAAAAAAAAAACAGAAAATCACATAGTCAAAATTATATATATTTATTTGCAAATGAACATCTGGATGATTCTGAGAGTGATTGGGAGAAGGTGCTGTGGTCAGATGAGGCTAAAATTGAGCTCTTTGGCATTAACTCAACTCGCCATGTTTGGAGGAAGAGAAATGCTGCCTATGACCCAAAGAACACCGTCCCCACTGTCAAGCATGGAGGTGGAAACATTATGTTTTGGGGGTGTTTCTCTGCTAAGGGCACAGGACTACTTCACCGCATCAATGGGAGAATGGATGGAGCCATGTACCATCAAATCCTGAGTGACAACCTCCTTCCCTCCACCAGGACATTAAAAATGGCTCGTGGCTGGGTCTTCCAGCATGACAATGACCCGAAACATACAGCCAAGGCAACAAAGGAGTGGCTCAAAAAGAAGCACATTAAGGTCATGGAGTGGCCTAGCCAGTCTCCAGACTTTAATCCCATCGAAAACTTATGGAGGGAGCTGAAGATCCGAGTTGCCAAGCGACAGCCTCGAAATCTTAATGATTTACAAATGATCTGCAAAGAGGAGTGGGCCAAAATTCCATGTGTGCAAACCTCATCGTCAACTACAAAAAACGTCTGACTGCTGTGCTTGACAACAAGGGTTTTGCCACCAAGTATTAAGTCTTGTTTGCCAAAGGGATCAAATACTTATTTCTCTGTGCACAATGCAAATAAATATATATAATTTTGACTATGTGATTTTCTTTTTTTTTTTTAAATATAATCTATCTCTCACTGGTAAAATTAACCTAGCCTAAAAATTCTAGACTGTTCATGTCTTTGACAGTGGGCAAACGTACAAAATCAGCAAGGGATAAAATTCTTATTTCCTTAACTGTATATATACACAGTATATATATATATATATATATATATATATATATATATATATATATATATATATATATATATATATATTATTTTTTTTCATTATTTTGTGTGCAAAATATTAGACATTTTAATAAAACATATTAGAAAGTTGTACATTAGAGAAGTTTTCTATGATTGAGTGAACATTTGATATTAAAGCAGATCTGTTATCAAAATACGCTTCCCTATTTTAAAGTAGTATTTTATCATGGTAGGTCCAACTAACTATTATACAAAATAGCAAAAATATTTTTTTTTTGCTGTTTGCCTAATAGCCAAGAAAAAGAATATAGTGGAGTCATAGTTATAAGTCCACTGTATTAATGATCCCAAACTCCATCCAGCTGCTTCCTCCATTTACTAATGATTGACAGTGGCTGATGTATGTAGGCAGATATTGTACATCAGCGGCTGTCAATCACTAGCTAGTAGAAGTTAGGAGGCAGGAGGAAAACCAGGCAAATGAATATAGAAGAGTTAAATAACTATGCGTCAACTATATTCTTCCTTATTGGCTATTTTTTTCTTTTTTGCAATTTTTTTGTGCTATTTGGTATAATAGCTAGAAGCATAATTTGAGATTAACATATTTTCATGACAGATCAAAGCAGTTCTGGAGCAAACTATTTTGAGCATTCAGCACCAGATACCATTTAGCAATTTTTAGAACGTGTTAGGCTGGGTTCACACGACCACATTAACGTCCGTAATGGACGGACGTATTTCGGCCGGAAGTCCCGGACCGAACTCAGTGCAGGGAGCCGGGCTCCTAGCATCATAGTTATGCACGATGCTAGGAGTCCCTGCCTCTCCGTGGAACTACTGTCCCGTACTGAAAACATGATTACAGTACGGGACAGTAGTCCTGCAGAGAGGCAGGGACTTCTAGCATCGTACATAACTATGATGCTAGGAGCCCGGCTCCCTGCACTGAGTTCGGTCCGGGACTTCCGGCCGAAATACGTCCGTCCATTACGGACGTTAATGTGGTCGTGTGAACCCAGCCTTTGTCAAATGGCTATAACTTTATTTCTTGGGCTAGCAACGTGATTTTTGCGACCTTGTTTTTGTGAACAGTGCAGGTCTCTTTTCTTGTCATTTTTAAACACATGATCTTGCTTTTTCAAGGCTTGTAGTTTGAAAGAAATAGTAAAAAAAGAAACTTTTTAACTTTTTATGTTTTTCTGATAATAATATAATATTATCCTAAAATAGACCTTCTATTTGTGATTGTTATTGTCTCCCATCTCCCGCCCCTTACATCTATGTCCATATATGGACAGAGAGATCAGGTGCTCCCTCTAGGAGTGGAATCCCCGGTCAGAGCGCTCTGACCGGTGATTCCGCTGCTAGAGGGAGCTTAAGTGGAGATATCTGGAGGGGAGTAGTGCTATCTACAGGGAGTAGTGCTATCTACAGGGGGTGGCGCTATCTGCAGGTGTGTCACTATCTACAGGGGGTGTGGTGCTATCTATAGGGGGCGCGGTGCTATATACAGGGGGTGTGGTGCTATCTACCGGGGGTGTGACACTTTCTGCATTGGCACTATATGGGCAATACCTACAGGGGACACTGTGGCACTATTTACATGGACACTGTGTGTGGCATTATGTGGGCACTATCTACAGTGCAAACTGTGGCACTATGTGGGCACTGTAACACTGATACTATCTACACTGGGCACTGTGGCACTATCTACAGGGGTATTGTGGCACTATCTACATAGGTACTGTGGTGTTTTCAGGGGGTTGGGACAAAAATTCCCTAACAAATAAAATTCATCCATTTTTGTAACGGCCATGAAAAACGATGGCAAATGGCAGTTAAGACTGGCCAGATGGCCGGGAAACGGATTACACTTTTTTTTAGACACTGATGCAAAACAGCCATAAAAAACTGACAGTAAGATCCCTTTTTTAACTGCCTTTTTTTCAATGTTGTGGGAATATAGCCTTATAGCCCATTTCACTCTCCCCTCATAGTGATCCATATATATATATATATATATATATATATATATATATATATATATATATATATACATATAATATAGATAAATATTTGTAAAAAATTACAAATTCCCACATTTTTAGTGATTTGTCTGCTCATAATAAAAATTAAAAACATGGAATTACTTAAATTAAGCTAGAAAATGAAAGCCTCATAAGTTTTCTAAAAGAAATACAAAATAGTTGTGATATTCAAAGTGGTTGCAAAGATATTATTATTTAAAAAAGTGCATGCCAAAAATTGAAAATGTGACCTGGTCATAGAAGGGTTAATCATTTAAAAAAAAATGTTTTACTATTATTTGTTATTATTAGGGTTTGTCCATCAAAGGTCAGAAAAGACCATTGGGGCATTTTATTTTTATTATTATATATATTTTTTTTTTACACTATAATTTCCACTATAACTATAACTGTGGTGTCACTGTTAGGGCTGTGCTTGGTCTTGTTAGACCGAGTAGCAGCCTCTCACTAACGGCATACCGAGCATGATGTGACCAGTCTCTGGCTTTATTCTATATGGTGCTCACTGAGCGCTGTCTATGTAAAATCAGAGAAGCAGTGAAAACCACTACTGTTTTTTCTACAGGGTTTTTAACTTCTGGGCACCCAACATTCAGCTGTTCGATCACTTGGCAGCCAGCTAAAGCCTGCATTGTAGCTCTACAGTGGTGTGGGCTTTAACCCTTTCCCACCATATCCATTTTTTGGATTTTCATTTTCGTTTTTTCCTCCCCACGTTCCAAAAGCCATAACTTTTTTGTTTTTCCATCAATATGGCCGTTTGAGGGCTTGATTTTTTTGGGACGAGTTGTAGTTTTTCATGGCGCCACGTATTGTACCATATAATGTACTAGAAAATGGAAAAAACATCTTTGTGGGGTAGAATGGGAAAAAAACAACGATTGATCCATTGATTTTTGGGCTTCGTTTTTATGGCATTCACCGTGCAATTAAAACATGTTAACTTTATTTTGCGGGTCAATATGATTATGGCTATACCACATTTACAGATTGATATAGTTTTTATTATATTTGACTACTTTTACGAGGAAAAATTTAATTGTTAAAAATAAAAATTATTTTGTGTCGTCACATTGTGAAAGCCATCCATTTTTTTCCCATCGAATGAGTGGTATGAGGGCTTATTTTTTTGCGGGCTGAGCTATATTTTTGAATGGTTCAATTTTGGGTACATGCGAGTTTCTGTCATTTTTATTGTTTTTTTTTTACGCCATTCACCATGCGAGTCAAAATAATGTTATATTGTAATTACAATTATTTAAAGGGAATATGGGAAGACCCATTTAGGAACTAGACCCCTTAAGTTATTTATCTAGGGGTATAGTAAGTATTTTGACCCCACAGTTGTTTGCTAAATTTAATGCATAGCAGGTGAAAAAAAGTATCAGTTTGAAGACCGATTTCTTTGTAAAGCGAACATGAAAATGAACAAACACACCACAAAATCTATCACCCTGTTTCTACTGTTTTCAAAAATACCCACATTGTGGCCCTAATGCGTTGCTTGGACACACGGCAGGGCCCAAAAGGAAGGGAGCACCTGGAGGCTTTCAGGACTCATATTTTGCTTGAAAACGTTTTAGGCCCCACTGTACATTGGGAGAAGCTTTGAGCTGCCAGAACGATATAAACACTGCATAAATGACCCCATTTAGAAAACTAAACCCCTTAAGGTATTTATCTAGGGGTATAGCTAGCATTTTGACCACACAGGTTTTTCACTAAATATATTGGAATTAGTCTATAAAAATCTACTGTTTTTCTGAAACAACATAGAAATTTTTAATATTTACAAGGAATAACAAATAAAATGCACCCCAACATTTGTAAAGCAATGTTTCCCGATTACAACAATACCCCATATGTGGTAATAATCTGCTGTTTGGACACACAGCAGGGCTCAGAAGGGAAGGAGCATCATCTGGATTTTGGATTTCTGATTTTGCTAGAATGTTTTTCGGTGCCATGTCGCATTTGCAAATGCCTTAGAGGGACTAAAACAGTGGAAACGGCCCAAATGTTACCACATTTTGGAAACTACACCCCTCAAGGTATTTATCTAGGGGTATAATTAGCATTTTTACCACACAGGTTTTTCACTAATTATATTGGAATTAGTCTGTAAAAATTCAAATCTACTCTTTTTCTGAAACAACATAGAAATTTTTAATATTTACAAGGAATAACGAAAAAAAATGCACCTCAACATTTGTAAAGAAATGTCTCCCGATTACGACAATACCCCATATGTGGTAATAAACTGCTGTTTAGACCCACAGCAGGGCTCAGAAGGGAAGGAGCGCCATTTGGATTTCTGATTTTGCTGGAATGGTTTTCAGTGCAATGTCGCATTTGCAATGCACTGAAGGGACCAAAACAGTGGAAACCCACCAAAAGTTACCCTATTTTGGAAAAACCATCAAGGAATTTTTCAAGGGGTATAGTGAGCATTTAGACCCCACCGGTCTTTTGCAGAGTTTATTAGAATTAGTGCGCGAAAATTAATATCAAAATTTTTTCCACTGAAATGTTTAATTTTCTCATTTTCACAAGGGATAAAGAAGGAAAAATACAACCATTTTTTTATAGAGCAATTTCCCCCGAGTACGGAAATACCCCACATGTGGTCATACGTTTTTTCATTAGAAATGAATTAACCCTTTCAGGACAGATCCATTTTTGCTTTCTTAATTTAGATTTTCACTCCCCGCATTCCAAGAGCCATAACTTTTTTATTTTTCTATCAATAGAGTGGTGTGAGGGCTTATTTCTTGTGGGAGGAGCTGTAGTTTTTATTGGTACCATTTTTTGATACATCAAAAGTGATTAAAAAGTTGTATTACAATTTTTTTTAAAGCTAAGGTGACAAAAAAACAAAGATTTTGGCGGTTTCAATGATTAAATATTTTTAAGTTGATCACCGTGCGAATTAAATAATGGTATATTGTAATAGTTCGGACTTTTACGGACGTAGCAATACCAATTTTGTTCCTTTTTTTTTTACATTGCTTTAGAAGAAAAATGGGAAAAGTTTTTTTTTTTAACTTTAAAAAAAAAATTCTCACTACTAATAAGTTTAATTCTTCTACACATTTTATTAATCCCCTTAGGGGACTTGATCCAGCGATCATTGGATCACTGGTACAATACACTGCAATACTAGTGTATTGCAGTATATTGTTATTCTTACAGGCTTCTGTAACAGAGCGATCGCTGTACCTATCCGTTAGTCCAGGGTGTCAGCTATAATACACAGCTGACACCCGCTGCGTATAGAGCGGGCTCAGCACGTGAGTCGTCTCCATACATCAGCCCCCGCACCATGATGGGCAATTAAGTCATAGTGCGCAAAGGGGTTAGTGCACAGCAATTTTCCACTGATATGGCATTTTAGTGCATAACATGTTGTGCCCAGTTTGTGCCACCGAAGACAAATACCTCATAAAATGTTAAGCAGGTTCTGCCAGGTATGGCGATGCCATATATGTGGGTGCAAACTGCTGCTTGGGAACGCTGCAGGGCTCAGAAGGGAGGGAGCGCCATTTTGCTTTTGGAGCACAGTTTTTTCTTGATAGTAGTTTTATTTGGGGTTTTACTGGTATTTCAATTTATACTGTGGGGACATATGTAATCTGTGCGGAGTACATCAGGGCATAATAAGAGGGTATAATAATGGGGTAAATAAATAATATTTCATAGATATGTGGCTGGTGTCGCACTGATAAATGGCGCCCGATCTTATCCGGTTTTGGAACACTCTGCACATTTTGCATCGCCATATTCTGAGAGCCAGAATATTTTGCTTTTTTCACCCCCGGAGCCGGGTGAGGGCTTATTTGTTGCGTGACAATCTGTAGTTTTCATTGGTACCATTTTGGGGTACATGCGGTTTTTTGATCACTTTTTATTCAATTTTTTTGCAATCCTGACAAAAAAACAGGAATTCTGACAAAGTTTTTTCGTTTTTTTTGCGGCGTACACCGTACGCTATAAATGACATTTTTACTTTATTCTGCGAGTTGGTACGATTACGGCGATACCATATGTATACAGGTTTTTTTCCTTTTTTAGCGTTTTCCACAATAAAATCACTTATTTATAAAAAAAATTCTGTCACCATATTTTCAGAGCCATAATTGTTTTATTTTTTAGTAAAAAAAGCTGTGTAATGGCTTGTTTTTTTGCGAGACGGATTGAAGTTTTTATTGGTACTATTTTTGGATACATGCAACTTTTTGATCACTTTCTATTCCTTATTTTGGGACCAAAAAAAATTGCGATTCTGTCATAGCTTTTTATTGATTTTTTTGGGGGTGTTCATCGTGCAGGAAAAATAACATTATAGTTTTATAGTTGGGGTTGTTACGAACGCGGTGATACTAAATATGTGTACTTTTTTAACGTGTTAATTTTTTTTGCTATAATAAAAGTCTTACTATCGGAGAAAAAAAAGCATTTTTTGTTTATATAACTTATAACTAATTTTTACACTTTTTAAAAAAAAATCATTTATTACTGATTTTTACTTTTTTTTACTTGTCCCACTAGGGGACTACGAGACTTGCAGCTTTGATCACTGCTAGGGTACATTACACTACACACGTAGTGTAATGTACTCTAACTGTCATTGTGACGTAACTGTCACTCTGACAGGAAGCCGAGGAGGACCGGCCGGAGGCTGTTCCTCCGAGGTTTCCGTACATGGCAACCCGGTGGCCATTGTCTAGCCTCTGATTGCCTCAACAAGCATCAGCAGCCCCCACAATCACTTTGTGGGGGCTGCCGATGTGCTTCAAACCACTTTAATGTGGCAACGGCAATCCGTTGCGGCACTTAGGGGGTTAATTGCCGAAAGCAGCGGCGATGGTCCGCTGACCGGCAAGACTGATGTGTGAGCTGTCTAGGACAGCTGTCAGCATGGGCTTGTCTCTCTGTGTTTACACAGAGTGACAGTTTGAAATACTGACGAAATCGAATGTCATGATGCGCGATCTAGCAGCCGATCATGACGTTCATTTTCGTCATAGGTCGGGAAAGGGTTAATAGGAGTACAAAGATGGCAGCACTGGGGGCCTTCATTATGCCACTAGGCTGCCATGCCAAACATCAGCACCCCGCAATCGTGATGTGGCGGGGTCGATTGGCTGTCAGAGGGTGTCGCCCCTTCTTTCTAACTGCTTAGATGCCATGGTCGCTATTGACCGCAGCATCTAAGGGATTAAACGAGCGGGATCCCGCTCGTTGCAGTGAAGTGTTTGTTGTAACATACAGACGACAAACATGTTATATGGAGCAGGCTTAGCTGTAAGCCCAATCTATACTTCTCCTACCCATTTATGACGTAAGTATACGTCATACGTCGAGAAGAGGTTAAGGACCAGGACCTCTTGAAGTAAATATAAAGTGGGCGGTCCTGAACCGGTTAAGGACTAAATTATTTTGCATAAACAGTAAAGTAAAAAAAATAAGTTAATAAGTAGGTACTTGTGGTTCTGTTTTTCTTAAAGCGTACTTGTTATTAGAAAAAAAATATAAAAATTACTCAGGAGGCAGCTGCATATGTATTTTGGATCTAATGCTGCCAGAGTTTTTTGAGCCAAAATAGCATATTTTGGGTCACTTTCTAATCCCTTGGTATAATTTCTGTAAATGTATTACTTTAAATGGACAGGCTCTTCTAGTGTGATGTTTACCCTTACATTGGTGTAATTTCCTGCTACCCACACAGTGCTGTATTTACACCACCTTTTGTCTATCAGTGGCCTCCCAATTTTCTAGTATCGCAATGGGACAACTTTTTCCCCTATTAAGACACACCTCTAACCCTGCCCAATCCCCGCCCATACACAGCCAGTTTAGCCCAGACAGTATCATGCTCCCATAGTGCCCTCCCATAGCATAATGCCCCCATAGAACCCCAAACACAGTATAATGCCTCCATAGCTACCCCATATGGTATAATGCCCTTATAACTGCCCCATACAGTATAATGCCCCCACAGATGCACAATACAGTATAATGCCCTCTTAGCTGCCCCCATAGACTATAATGCCCCTTTAGCTGCCCCCATACAGTGTTATGCTCTACAGGGGGGTTACATGTGGCATACTATTTTCAGAGGGGGCTATATGTGGGGCACTATATACAGGGGGCTATATGTAGGGCACTATCTACAGGGGTGGCTATATGTGGGCACTATCTAAAGGGGTGGCTATATGTGGGACACTATCTACAGGGGGCTGTAAGTGGGGCACTATCTGCAGGGGCTCTATGTGGGTCACTATCTTCAGGGGGATATATGTAAGGCACTATCTACAGGGGGCTCTATGGGAAGAACTATCTGCAGGGGGTACTGTGTGTGTGTGTGTGTGTGTGTGTGTGTGTGTGTGTGTGTGTGTGTGTGTGTGTGTGTGGGACACAGTGTATGGTGCTATTATAATTAGAGGTGCAATGTATGGTGCTATTATAATCAGGGACAGTGTATGGTGCTATTATAAATAGAGGTACAGTGTATGGTGCTATTATATTTAAGGGCACAGTTTCTGGCACCATGAGAATTTTATCTTTGTTTATAGGTGCAGAAATTTTTGAAAAGTGAGAAGCTGAAGACATCTGAGTTTCAAACTGCAGAAATGGGCTGTGGCCAGGAGAAGTCATCCTATCCACAGGAAATTTAATAAATGTCAGATAGATGCGTGTCCAACCTCTGGGACCCTCACTCATCTCTAGAAAAGGGCCCCCTAAGCCCCGTTCTGCCGCTTTGTGTTGCTGCAGAAGCAGGTGAATTCTGACCATGACTTAGGAAACAGCGTAGCTCGTAGTCCTATAGAACTGAATGGTAGTTACGGAAACAGCATAGCTTGCATGCTACGCTGCTTCCGTAACTGCCATTCACTACTATGGGAGTTACGGAAAGAGCGTAGCTCAGTGAGCTACACTGTTTTCATAACTCCCGACCATATAGTCAGGAAGTGGCCGGGAAGACAGAAAAAGGTAGAACAGGATTTAGGCTTCCCCGTTCTAGAGATAGGTGCTGGTCCCAGAGGTGGGACCCACATCTATCTGATATTTATGACATATTCTGTGGATATGTCATAAATGTCTCTGATGGGAAAAAAAGTATTTAACACTTTAACCCCTTAATGCACCGTAATTGCACGTCATGGTGATGGGTAGAGATGAGCGAACTTATCAAAAGTTCGGTTCGGCTAGTTCGCCGAATTTCACAAAAAAGTTCGGTTCGGACCGAACTAGTTCTGACCGAACCTGTCACTTCCGTGCGCCGAGCATGATACTGTCCGGGGTGCTGATAGAGTTAATGGGCTGCACTAACTCTTTCAGCAACCTTCACAGTACATGCTCGGCGCGCGGAAAATACAATTTAAATGTAATAAAAAAATAAAAATTATACGTTCGTACTTACTTTCCTCCTGTCTGGCCTCCAGCGATGACGTTTCATCCCTTTCGCCGCTGCAGCCAATCACAGGCTGTAGTGGCGGTCACGCACGTCAGGATGACGCTTCATCCCACGTGACCGCCTCTGCAGCCAATCACAGGCTGCAGCGGCGACATGGATGAAACGTCATCGCTGGAGGCCGGACAGGAGGAAAGTAAGTATGAACGTATTATTATTATTTTTTGGCATGTATGTATGTTGGCATGTATGTATGTATGTTGTCATGTATGTATATCTGTGCATGTATGTTGGCATGTATGTATATATGTGCATGTTTGTATGTATATTTGCATGTATATATTTGCATGTATGTTTGCATGTGTGTATGTTTGCATGTATGTATTTTTGCATGTATGTTGTCATGTATGTATGTATGTATGTATGTATGTTGTCATGTATGTATGTATGTATATATGTGCATGTGTGTATGTATATTTGTATGTATGTATGTATGTTTGCATGAATGTATGTATGTATGTTTGCATGTATGTGTGTTTGCATGAATGTATGTTTGCATGTATGTATGTATGCATGTTTGTATGTATATTTGCATGTGTGTATATATATATATATATATATATATATATATATATATATATATATATGTATGTTGTCATGTATGTATGTTGTCATGTATGTATATATGTGCATGTATGTTGGCATGTATGTATATATGTGCATGTGTGTATGTATGTATATTTGCATGTATATATTTGCATGTATGTATGTTGTCATGTATGTATGTATGTATGTATGTATATATGTGCATGTATGTTTGCATGTATGTTGGCATGTATGTATACATGTGCATGTTTGTATGTATATTTGCATGTATATATGTTTGCATGTTTGCATGTATGTATGTTGTCATGTATGTTTGTATGTATGTTGTCATGTATGTATGTATATATGTGCATATATGTATGTTTGCATGTTTTTATTTTTGCATGTATGTTTGCATGTATGTTTATATATATGTGCATGTATGTAATTATGTTTGCATGTATTTATGTTTGCATGTATATTTGTGCATGCTTGTATATATGTATGTATGTATCTTTGCATGTTTGTTTGTATGTATGTATGTTTTCATGTGTGTGTGTGTGTATGCATGTATGTATGATAGTTTGCATGTATATATGTGTGTATCTTTGCATGTATGTATATTTGCATGTATATATGTGCATGCTTGTATGTATGTTTGTATATATGTATGTATGGCCATGTATGATACTGTCTGCTGGCGCCCTGTATCTAAGTCAACTTCACGGCAGGCTTCTATACATGGTATAACAGTCAGTATCACACATTAAACTGAATCTAAGCCTACGACATGTTTTATTTCATTTTTTTTTTTTTTTTACAGGTTTGGTGTTTGGACTACGTCGGTTTCGAGGACTACTTCGATGACATTTTTTTTTCTACAATAAAATGGTTAATGAGGGTTGTGTTGGGGGTGCTTTATTTCAATAAAATATTTTATCTATATCTTTGTCTTTTTCTTTTCAAATTTTATTACTACCACTTTAGTAATGGCCGCTGTCTGAGTGACAACATCCATTACTAAGGCGAGGCTTAGTGTTAGCCGGTGCAGAGGCTAACACTAACCACCATTATTACCCCGGTACCCACCACCACCAGGGGTGCCGGGAAGAGCCAGGTACGATCCAGTACCCGACCATCCGTTGTGATGGTCGGGCTCTGGGGCGGCCGCAGGCTGGTATTATGAGGCTGGGAAGGGCCAAAAACAGTGGACCTTCCCACCCTTGTAATGCTAGGCTGCTGCTGCTGTGTTGTATCTGGCTGGTTATAAAAGTGGGGGGGACCCCACGTAATTTTTTTCAATTATTTATTTATTTAAATTTTTTTTTTTTAAAAGACATGGGGTTCCACCTAATTTATCATAACCAGCCACATACAACACAGTGTTATTAGCCTGGGAATGGACAAAACCAGTGGCCCTTCCCACCAATGTAATGCCAGACTGCTGCGGCCTTGTATATGGCTGGTTATTAAAAATGTGGGGGACCCGTCTATTGCTAAATTTGTTAAATTCAAAAAAAAAAACGACGTGGGGGTCCCCCCCATTTTTATAACCAGCCCGATACAACACAGCAGCAGCAGCCTAGCATTACAAGGGTGGGAAGGTCCACTGTTTTTGGCCCTTCCCACCCTCATAATACCAGCCTACGGCCGCCCCAGTACCCGACCATAGCAACAGATGGTCGGGTACTGGATCGTACCAAGCTCTTCCCGGCACCCCTGGTGGTGGTGGGTACCGGGGTAATAATGGGTGGTTAGTGCTAGCCTCTGCACCGGCTAACACTAAGTACCGCCTTAATAATGGACGCTGTCAATCAGCCAACTGCCATTATCTAGGCACTAATAAAGTTTGAAAAAAAAACACAAAGACAATTCTTTTTTATTGAAATAAGAAATCCCCAACAAAACCCTCGTTAACCATTTTATTAAAATTTGAAAAAACGTAGATCTACGCAGTAGTCCAACGAATCGAAGATGTAGTCCAATCGGTACATCAAAATCTGCAACAACATAAAAAAACAGTTATCAATGTGAACAATACCAATACTTCTACTCACCTACACACATATATACACGCACACACAAACAAACAACCATACACAGACACACACATATATACACAAACACAACAAGATATACACACACATAAACAGACAAACACACACATATACACGAACTCACACATATTCAAACAAAAACACACATATCCAAACACACACACACAGTTATACACACATACACGAACACATATACACAAACACATATACAAACAAAAACACACATACCCAAACACACATATACACAAACACATATACACAAACACACCCATATATACACACAAACACACACTCATATACACACATATACACATATACAAAAACACACACAAACATCTACACACAAACATATACACAAATACACCCATATATACACAAACATATACACAAAACACATATACACAAACACACCCATAAATACACACACACATATAAAAACAAAAACAGACAAAGTCACATACCCAAACACACATATATACACAAACACACACATACACAAACACGGTTTCTTTTAAATGCTGCTGGGGAACCCGCTCGATCCACTATATAAGGCTGCGCTACAGTGCAGCATTTAAAAGAAACAGGATCCTGACCTGTCCATAGAGTTTAAGGCAGCACAGAGTATTTCAGGAGATGAGCGTGCAGATTCAGTGCTGCTGCGAACTCTGCTCTTACCATTACGTAGCTCTCAGTCTGTTACCTCTCCTCCACTCCTGTCCTCCAGAACACCTTCACATGATTGGCAAGTCACCACGTAATGGTAAGAGCAGAGTTCACAGCAGCACAGAGTATTTCAGGAGATGAGCGTGCGGATCTTGTGCGGGGTGGTGACTTGCCAATCATGTGAAGGTGTTATTGAGGACAGGAGTGGAGGAGAGGTAACAGACTGAGCTACGTAATGGTAAGAGCAGAGTTCACAGCAGCACTGAATCTGCACGCTCCTCTCCTGAAATACTCTGTGCTGCTGTGAACTCTGTTCTTACCATTACGTAGCTCAGTCTGTTACATCTCCTCCACTCCTGTCCTCTATAACACGTTCACATGATTGGCAAGTCACCACCACGCACAAGATCCGCACGCTCATCTCCTGAAATACTCTGTGCTGCTGTGAACTCTGCTCTTACCATTACGTGGTGACTTGCCAATCATGTGAAGGTGTTCTTGAGGACAGGAGTGGAGGAGAGATAACAGACTGAGAGCTACGTAATGGTAAGAGCAGAGTTCACAACAGCACTGAATCTGCACGCTCATCTCCTGAAATACTCTGTGCTGCCTTAAACTCTGTGGACAGGTCAGGATCCTGTTTCTTTTAAATGCTGCACTGTAGCGTAGCCTTATATAGTGGATCGAGCGGGTTCCCCAGCAGCATTTAAAAGAAACAGGATCCTGACCTGTCCACAGAGTTTAAGGCAGCACAGATTATTTCAGGAGATGAGCACGGGCAGCCGTTCGTTTTTCCGAGCCGTGCTCCCATCATGCACACGACCGTAAAAACACCCGTTATTGCGGGTCGTAATTACGACCCGCAATAACGGGCTCATAGACTTCTGTTACCCACCGGTACCTTTCCGTATTCTCACGGGAAGGTGCCCGTGCCGTTAAAAAAATAGAACATGTTCTATTTTTCTATTTTACGGGCCGTGCTGCTATAATTATAATGACAGCACGGTTCGCAAAAGCGGCCGGCTGCCCGTAGTTACGAGTCGTAATTACGAGCACGGCCCGTAAAATAAAAAAATAGAACATGTTCTATCTTTTTAACGGCACGGGCACCTTCCCGTGAGAAAACGGGAAGGTACCCGTGGCTAACAGAAGTCTATGGGCCCACTATTTCGGGTCGTAATTACGACCCGTGATAACGGGTGTTTTTATGGTCGTGTGCATGAGGCCCCGTAATGACGGGTGGCTACATGTGTGCACCCGTCATTACGGCAGCGTTGCTAGGCGACGTCAGTAAGGGTATGTGCACACACACTAATTACGTCCGTAATTGACGGACGTATTTCGGCCGCAACTACCGGACCGAACACCCTGCAGGGAGCCGGGCTCCTAGCATCATACTTATGTACGATGCTAGGAGTCCCTGCCTCTCCGTGGAACTACTGTCCCGTACTGAAAACATGATTACAGTACGGGACAGTTGTCCTGCAGAGAGGCAGGGACTCCTAGCATCGTACATAACTATGATGCTAGGAGCCCGGCTCCCTGCACTGTGTTCGGTCCGGTACTTGCGGCCGAAATACGTCCGTCATTTACGGACGTAATTAGTGTGTGTGCACATACCCTAAATAGTCACTGTCCAGGGTGTTGAAAGAGTTAACTGATCGGCAGTAACTGTTTCAGTACCCTGGACAGTGACTACCGATCACAGTACCTGTAAAAAAAAAGACGTTCATACTTACCGAGAACTTTCTGCTTCCTCCAGTCCGGTCTCCTGGCCGTTGCCTTGGTGACGCGTCCCTCTCGACATCCGGCCCGACATTCCTTGATGACGATGCAGCCCATGTGAGCGCAGCAGCCAATCACAGGCTGCCGCGGCCTCTAGAGCCAATCACAGGCTGCAGAGGCCTCTGCAGCCAATCACAGGCTGCCGCGTCAGAAAAGGTCGGACTGGAGGAAGAAGAGGGACTCGTCAACAAGACAACGACCGGGTACGTATGAAATGCTTTTTATTTTATTTTTAATCAGCAGCCTCTTTTCTCTATCAGTGATTGATAGAGATAAGTGGCTGCCGATTTGTATAATGTTTTTGACCGGGTTCGGTCAAAACGGGTTCGGCCGAACCCGGTGAAGTTCGGATTCGCTGCGAACCGAACTTTACCGGAAGTTCGGACCGAAACCGGGTTCGGTTGTCCCGGTTCGCTCATCTCTAGACATGGTGATTGTCTTGTAAAGGACCTGCAGACACAAAGCTCACATAACCTTATGTCTGCAATTCTTGTTACTGATTAGAGACCTGCTGGTCACATAACCACAGGTCCTACAACAGAAGAAAGAGAGAAGACCGTGAGGTGAGGTGAGCTGCTAGGTAATTATAAGGGGATCATGGATTTGTTTAAGGGGTCTGGGGTCTGTGTTTAGGGGTCTGTATTTAGGGGGTCTGCATTTAAGTGGTCTGGTCTGGGGTCTGTACTTAGGTGGTCTGGTCTGGTGTCTGTATTTGTTTAAGAGGTCTGATTTTAAGGGGTCTGTATTAGTTTAAGGGGCCTGGGATTCTGTATTTAGGAGGTCTGGGGACTGTATTTAGGTGGTCTGTATTTAGTGGGTATGTATTTAGGGGATCCGTATTAGTTTAGTGTGTCTGGTCAGGGGTCTGTATTTAGGAGGTCTGGGGTCTGTATTTAGGTAGTCTGCATTTAGGGGGTATGTATTTAGGCGGTCTGTATTAGTTTAGTGGGTTTGGTATGGAGTCTGTATTTAGGAGGTCTGGGGTTTGTATTAAGGTGGTCTGTATTTAGGGGGTATGTATTTAGGCGGTCTGTATTAATTTAGTGGGTGTTGTCTGGGGTCTGTATTTAGGAGGTCTGTATTAGTTTAAGGGGTCTGGGGTCTGTATTTAGGGGGTCTGTTCTGGGGTCTGTATTTAGGAGGTATTGGGTCTGTATTAGTTTAAGGGGTCTGGGTCTGTATTTAGGGGGTCTGGTCTGGGGTCTGTATTTAAGAGGTCTGGGGTCTGTATATTTATGGGGTCTTGTCTGGGGTCTGTATATTTAGGGGGTCTGATCTGGGCTCTGTATTAGTTTATGTCTATATTTAGGGGTCTGGGTTCTGTATTAGTTTAAAGAGTTCGGTATGGGGTCTGTATTAGTTTATGGGGTTTGTATTTAGGGGTCTGATCTGGGGTCTGTATTTAGGAGGTCTGGGGTCTGTATATTTATGGGGTCTGTATATTTATGGGGTCTGGTCTGGGCTCTGTCTTAGTTTATGGGGTTCTATATTTATGGGTCTGGGTTCTGTATTAGTTTAGAGAGTCGGGTATGGGGTCTGTATTAGTTTATGGGGTCTGTATTTAGGGGTCTGATTTGGGGTCTGTATTTAGGAGGTCTGAGGTCTGTATATGTATGGGGTCTGGTCTGGGGTCTGTATATTTAGGGGGTCTGGTCTGGGCTCTGTCTTAGTTTATGGGGGTCTATATTTAGTGGTCTGGGTTCTGTATTAGTTTAGAGAGTCGGGTATGGGGTCTGTATTAGTTTATGGGGTCTGTATTTAGGGGGCTTGGTCTGGGATCTGTATTAGTTTAGGGGGTCAGGTCTGAGGTCTGTATTAGTTTAGGGGGTCAGGTCTGGAGTCTGTATTTAGGGGTCTGGTCCGAGGTCTGTATTTAGGGTGCTTGTTCTGAGGTCTGTATTTGCTTACGGGGGTCTGGTCTGGGGACGGCAATAGTTTAGAAGGTCTGGGGTCTTTATGTATTCTAATTTATTAGTCTGAGTAAAAGAGGTTTTCCGGGCACATCGATAGGTCATTAGAATGAAAAAACGGTCCGTGCCCGGACAACCCCTTTAATGTATGGACCTGGGTCTCTGTGTCTTTTTGGGTTTCCATAGAGGCTGGAAATGGCTGCAGAAGCAAGGAGCAAAGATGTTACAGGAAAAGTCACCATACTGGTCTGTGTCAGATGGAGAAGAAAAGAAAACGACTCCCATCAGAGAAGGCGTCACTTGTGAATCACTGGATCTATAGAGGATCTGTCCCCTCTCCTGACATGTCTGTTGTAGGAAATCCTTGTATTCCACAAAGTCTTTGTATACCCAGGACTAATAGACAAATGTGTGTTACCATTTCCATTGTCAGGAGGATGTGTCCCTGCACAGTGTTATACTGTCAGCGATGGTTGGAGACTGTCAGTATGTAGGGACACAGCCTTTCACAAGAGGAATCGTAATACCCATTAGTCAATGCTCGCACAGAAAGGTGGTGTTCACTATAGACACGGCAGAGCAGCGGTGGGGAAGGGGGGCCCAAGTTTATGGAACAGCTTAGGGCCTATGGTCTACTTAATCCGCCACTGATTCAATTGTCATATGGTGTTTTACTATGTAATTTGTACATTCTATATTACTGACTCTTTAAATGGGTTGACATTTTTAGATTTTGTATTTGTATTTATTAATTATAGATTTATCAATTAAGTATTTATCAATTACTGTATGTATTTCCTATATAAACCTGACGCTTTGCACTGTGTGGTAGCTTGAGAAAGGTTCTATGTTGAACCAAAACGTCGCTCACTTGAGGTGAATAAAGCAACAATTTTTATCTTCATTGAAGTCCTGGTGCCGTTCCTTTGTCCTATGTTTTTTTGTACATATATATATATATATATATATATATATATATACACACACACACATACTGTATTTCATAGTATTTAGATACAGTAGTAATCACAAATGAACTATAAAAATTGTTAGAACAATAACGTTCATATTGGGAGAATGTGTCTTGCTTTAGTCTCTATAACAAAATTGACTGGAATGGAATATAAAAAAAATCCAGACCTAAAATGTAATAATTTATGAGATTAAAAAAAGTTTTGTTCTAAGGTTTATATAACTAGCCAACTATTACTAGTAAACACTGCTCTCAACACATTGTACTTTGTTAAAATCTCATAATGTTCTTTTTAGCTGTAACCCTTTGTGTCTGCTCTTTAACTGACGATCGATATTGTGGTAACACTATAAAATGAATATTGATTTATTTCACTGTAACCAGCAACCTGAGCTGCCTGTGCTATTATCTGCTTCTCTAGGACTCTTAGACTTATATAATGTAATGGTTCACACCTTACTAAAATGTAATTAAAAATTTCTGGAACGGTTGGTAAGAAATTGCATGGGCTGTTGTATTCCGTGTATTTGTGATTCTCAAAGAAGTGGCATTCAGACTGGAAGCTATTAAATATTAAAACTGTAAGGCTGAAAGTCTGCCCTAATGTTAGGAATTCCCTAATCCAAGCTACATTTCAACATTTGTACTGCTGCATTGTGTTCTGTAGACTGACACTATAAGCAGAATATGTAACAAGGCCAGCAATTCACAATGTCTAGGAAGCCATGGAATTGTGGTACAGATCATAGAACAGAGATTCAGAAAGGATAAGTCACATGCAACATGTGCACCCATGGCTGTTTGATATTTAAAATGGCAAACAAAGATGCAGCAGCACTCTGCGGGTGCTAATATATGTGCAAACATTGAATTTATGGATTATTTTACATTACATTACTGCTATATTTACTGTAGTTATAAATGTGAATGAGACTGAGCTGCAGTACAAGGCACAGCCTCTGCCGAATGTACAGAGCTATGTTTGATAAGAACTTAGGAGGCCGTAGCCTTCACCAGATCAATCAGCTGATCATGGGAGTGCGGGGAGTCAGACCCCACGATCTGATATTGATGACCTACCCTAAGGATAGGTCATCAGTATTAAAGTTTCGGAAAACTCCTTTAACATGTTATAAATACATATGAATAAAGGACGCTGGGGTTGCCAGGCAACAAAAATATAAATGGAAGCTGATAAGAGCCAAAAACCTTATGGAATGCTTTTGTGGTTGCTTATAGGCAAAAGTACACCCAGTTGCCAGTAGTTAAAGGACATTTAAGAAGGTTGTTGGGTGACCAACTAAGAGACGGAAGCTGATAAGAATCAGGAAACACTAAAAAGTGTTCAAACAATAATTTAGAGACTTAATATGGTACAGTGGGGCCATATTAAAAAGTTGCGAGGTCACCACATGGACAATTTCATCTTCAGTTCTCTCCATGAGGTCAGCTCGTCATGGAAGATGGGTCTTATTTTTTGTGGGACAAGTTGTATGTTTTAATAGCACAATTTAAAGGTACATATCATTTATTGATTAACTTTTATTAACTATTTGGGGGGTAATAGAAAAAAAAACCATACATTTTGCCACTCTTGTTTGCGTCTTAGATTTACGGCATTTACTGTAAAAATAACATAATAACGTTATTCAGTGGGTCATTACGATTGTGGCGATACCAAATTTGTATAGATTTTGTATGTTTTACTACTTTTACACAGTAAAAATACTTTTTTTTTCAAAATTATTTGTTTTTGTGTCGCCATATTTTAAGAGCCATAATTGTTTTATTTTTACACCAATGCAGCTGTATGAGGGCATGTTTTTTTGCGGAACAAATTCAAATTTTTATTGGTACCATTTTGGAGTACATACGACTTTTTTGATCACTTTTTATCACATTTGTTTGAAGGCAGGAAGAACAGAAAACAGCAATTCTGGCATTGTTAGTTATTTATTTTTTTACGGCGTTCACCGTGCGGGTTAAATAATGTAATCTCTTTATAGGTGGGGTCGTTACGGATGCGGCAAAACCAAATATCTGTAATGTTTTAATTTTTGTTTTTGTTTTTTCATATTAAAGTATTTTATAAGGGAGAAAGTGGGGTTTTAATTTTTTTATTTAGGATTTTTATTTATTTATTAACTTTATTAAACTTTTTGATAACTTTACTTTTAGTCCCCCTAGGGGACTTCACTATGTGATCCTCTGATCACTTTTATAATACACTGCAATACTTCCATTTTGGAAACTACACCTCACAAGGAATTTATCTAGGGGTATAGTTAGCATTTTGACCCAACAGGTTTTTTTTCTATGTTTACTTGAATTAGTCTGTGAAAATGAAAATCAACTTTTTCTGAAAAAACTTAGAAATGGTTAATTTTTTCAAGGAATAAAGGAGAAAAAGCACCTCAACATTTGTAGAGCAATTACGGAAATACCCCATACGTGGTAAGAAACTGCTGTTTGGACCCACGGCAGGGCTCAGAAGGGAAGACGCACAATTTGGATTTTGGAACGCAGATTTGGCTGGAATGGTTTTCAGTGCCATGTCGCGTTTGCAACACCCTGGAGGGACCAAATAGTGGAAACCCCCCAAAAGTGACCCCATTGTAGAAACTAAACCCCTCATGGAATTTTTCTAGGGGTATAGTTAGCATTTTGATCCCACTGGTGTTTTTGCTAAATTTATTTGAAATAGTCTGTGAAAATGAAAATCTACTTTTTTTCTGAAAAAACAAAGACATTTTTAATTTTTGCAAGGAATAAAGGAGAAAAAGCACCACAACATTTGTAAAGCAATTTAGTCCACTTACGGCAATACCCCATATGTGGTAATAAACAGCAGTTTGGACCCACAACAGGGATCAGAAGAGATGGAGCTCTATTTGGAGCACAGATTTTGCTGGAAAGGTTTTCGGGTGCCATGTCGCGTTTGCAGAGCTCCTGAGATACCAGTATAGTAGAAACCAAGAAGTAACCCCATTTTGGAAACTGCACCCCTAAAATAATTTATTTAGGGGTGTGATCACTTTTATGACCGCATAGTTTGTTTTTCTTTTGCTTAATTTAGTGGAAATCCTGTCATGAAAAATAAAATGTTATATTTTTCACAAATGCATCATTTATTGTCAGTAAAGCACCTCAACATTTATTGGGCTATTTCTTCTGAGTTCAAAAATACCCCCAAAGTGGTCTAAATATGTTGCCTGGACACATAGCAGTGTCTGGAAGTGAAGGAGCACCACAAGGATTTTGGCCACAAGCATAGGCCTAGAACAATTGTGCAGATCATACACATTTGTTAGAGTATTAGGTATACAGTACATCTAGAGGTATAATGAGAATTTTACGTTTTGTTATAAGTTTTTTCAGTGTCCAATTTTAAAAATGACTAAAAGACCAGAATGATAAAGGGAGGGGTGGGGGTTTTACAAGTATAAATTTTTTATTCAGGGCCGTGTGGAAGATGCGGAAGCAGTCCTTCATGCAGAATCCAGGTTTGGATGGACAAGTGTCACACTGGTATATGATATCCTTTCGGATACCCTTTTTTGCGCAGACACAGCACCATTTTTGTGCCCTGCGTGTGGAAAGTGCTGCCCAGGAACGATATGGCAAGAACTACTTGAAGCAGCATAAGTCTCTCCCAGCTCGTCTCCAAGCAAAATACACTTTATAATTTTTTCTTGGTACTCCAAATATGTACCCAGGTGACCAGGGTGGACAGGTACACTGTCAATTTCTTGTACCAGTATTTACTTTTTCCCATGGCATTATACGGTTTTAAAACCTGATCATTCAGGTAAACCCCCCCCCCCCCCATGAATTTATTATATGCCTGTATGCACACAGGCTTCATTGTGGACAATGTGAATCCATGTGTGGGGACAGGAGTGCAGCTGGTATCATGCATAGATGTCAACATGCAGACATCTTTTTTTCTCCCTGTATTTTAGACACAGGACCCCATCCTGTAGCAATGCCCTGCTTTCACCAATTTGCAGGGATTGGCTGATGAGGATCTTGCGAAGGTGCCTCTGTTTTTTTCGGACCGACCCACACGCCACTGTTTTTTTGTCTTTTAGACATTTAAACAGGGGTACACTTGTGTACCAGTTGTTCGAGTACAAGTTGTACCCATGATCAAACAGTGGCTGCAGGAGGTCCCACACTATCTTCTCACTGGTTGTTATGCAGGGTGGACAGTCTGGGAGCTGTATTGTCCTGTCCTTCCCCTTATAGATCCGGAAAACATGTGTGTCTCAGATTCACACAGATTGTAGACCTTGATCCCGTACCTGGCGTGCTTATTGGGCAAATATTGGCAAATCTTCAGCTTACCCTTGAAGTGCACCAGGGATTTGTCAATTTAAATTTCTTTGTCGGGGGTGTAGATGTCTGAAAATGTTTGCAAGAAAATATTAATGAGGGGCCTTATTTTAAAAAGTCTGTCAGAATTGGGGTTATCCTGGGGGGGCATTGGGAGTTAAATTAAAGTACAAAAAATTATGCAGGGCCTCAAAGCGGGGTCTGGTCATATTATCACTTGGGCTTTTTAGTGAGACCCATGTCGAGTACTAACCACAAATATTTTTGCATTTCTGCACAATTTGTTGGTTGCCAACGATTAGGCTGAGTTGTGGTGTTCAGAAATAAATTGGTGGGCATAAATGTTGGTTTGGTCCACCATAAGCTGTATCAATTGTAAAGAAAATTTAGAAAAGCCAATTACAGGCAGTCCTTCTGTCTGCACATGAATTTCTGCCACAGCAGTAAATTCTGGGATTTGGGGTGTGTAATTGGTTGGGGTGACCAATCACTGCTGGTTCCTCACTTTCACTGGAGGAGGAGGACGAGAGAATGAACTCTGGATCCTTACCGCTCGCTGAGTCTGTAGCAGAGACGATCATGGCATACTCCTCTTCAGCAGTGTAGCATCTCGCTGCCATGTTATAAGTCTGTATATATGTATATACACTACCGTTCAAAAGTTTAGGGTCACTTAGACATTTCCTTATTTTTGAAAGAAAAGCACAGTTTTTTTCAATGAAGATAACATTAAATTAATCAGAAATACACTCTATACATTGTTAATGTGCTAAATGACTATTCTAGCTGCAAACGTCTGGTTTTTAATGCAATATCTACATAGGTGTATAGAGGCCCATTTCCAGCAACCATCACTCCAGTGTTCTAATGTTGTGTTTGCTAACTGTGTTAGAAGGCTAATGAATGATTAGAAAACACTTGAAAACCCTTGTGCAATTATGTTAGCACTGCTGTAAACAGTTTTGCTGTTTACAGGAGCTATAAAACTGACCTTCCTTGAAGCTAGTTGAGAATCTGGAGCATTACATATGTGGGTTTGATTAAACTCTCAAAATGGCTAGAAAAAGAGAGCTTTCATGTGAAACTCGACAGTCTATTCTTGTTCTTAGAAATGAAGGCTATTCCATGCGAGAAATTGCCAAGAAGCTGAAGATTTCCTACAACAGTGTGTACTACTCCCTTCAGAGGACAGCACACACAGGCTCTAACCAGAGTAGGGAGAAGTGGGAGGCCCCGCTGCACAACTGAGCAACAAGACAAGTACATTACAGTCTCTAGTTTGAGAAATGGACGCCTCACAGGTCCTCAACTGGCAGCTTCATTAAATAGTACCCGCAAAACGCCAGTGTCAACGTCTACAGTGAAGAGGTGACTCCAGGATGCTGGCCTTCAGGGCAGAGTGGCAAAGAAAAAGCCATATCTGAGACTGGCTAATAAAAGGAAAAGATTAATATGGGCAAAAGCACACAGACATTGGACAGAGGAAGATTGGAAAAAAGTGTTATGGACAGACGAATCGAAGTTTGAGGTGTTTGGATCACACAGAAGAGCATTTGTGAGATGCAGAACAACTGAAAAGATGCTGGAAGAGTGCCTGACGCCATCTGTCAAGCATGGTTGAGGTAATGTGATGGTCTGGGGTTGCTTTGGTGCTGGTAAAGTGGGAGATTTGTACAAGGTAAAAGGGATTTTGAATAAGGAAGGCTATCACTCCATTTTGCAACGCCATGCCATACCCTATGGACAGCGCTTGATTGGAGCCAATTTCATCCTACAACAGGACAATGACCCAAAGCACACCTGCAAATTATGCAAGAACTATTTAGGGAAGAAGCAGGCATTCTATCTGTAATGGAGTGGCCAGTGCAGTCATCAGATCTCAACCCCATAGAGCTGTTGTGGGAGCAGCTTGACCGTATGGTACGCAAGAAGTGCCCATCAAGCCAATCCAACTTGTGGGAGGGGCTTCTGGAAGCATGGGGTGAAATTTCTCCCAATTACCTCAGCAAATTAACAGCTAGAATGCCAAAGGTCTGCAATGCTGTAATTGCTGGAAATGGAGCATTCTTTGACGAAAGCAAAGTTTGAAGGAGAAAATTATTATTTCAAATAAAAATCATTATTTCTAACCTTGTCAATGTCTTGACTATATTTTCTAGTCATTTTGCAACTCATTTGATAATATAAGTGTGAGTTTTCATGGAAAACACAAAATTGTCTGAGTGACCCCAAACTTTTGAACGGTAGTATATATATATATATACACTTAGTGACTGATATTTACTAACTGACACTTACTAACTGACACTGACTAACTGACAAGTGATGAGACTGACAGCGACGGATTGACGCTGACTAATTAAGAAGTGACGCGACTGACAGTGAAGTATTGACGCTGACTAACTAAGAAGTGACGCGTTTGACAGTGATGGATTGACACTAACTGTCAAGTGACGTGACTGACAGTGACAGATTGACATTGACTAACTGACAAGTGACGCGACGGATGCTACGGATTGACACTGACAACTGACACAACTGATTGACGCTGACAAACTGACGCAACAGATTGGCGCTGTCTAACTGACAACTGACGCAACAAATTGACGTAGACGTGCTAGACAACTACTTAACAACTAAATGTAATTATTATTTTTAGTGAATTATGATGGAAAAAATGTTTCCCTTATACACTGAGAGGTGATGGGGTCACACACTGGGAACTGAAAATTGTGGTTTATTCTCTTTTTTTAACTTTGACTGGCACACAACTCGACACAGGCTCTGATCTCTTCTGCTTCTCTTCTCCGAACAGACCCACCAATCACAGCAATCGCCGGCAATGGACCACTGCTATTGGTTCATTGCCGGTCACATGGGACATGGGGCAGGGGGGCATAGTAACCATTCCCAGAGTAAACTACAAGTCCCGGGAATGGTTTTTAAAACTTTTACAGATAACAATAGAAACAGTAGAAACAATGTGATCGGTGGATCTATCACATCGATCACCTGCATTGGACCGCATTTATGGGTCCGTTGCCGGTGACTGGAGAGTGTTAGCTGTCGGGGACAGCTGCTCTCTTGGTTGCCGGTACACAAGGTCACTCAAAGTGTGCACCCAGAACGTCTCCGTAACTGTACGTCCTGGTGCGCAAAGTAACTTCCCGCCGGGACGTAAAGTTGCGTCCTGGTGCGCCTAGGGGTTAAAGTTTATGGCAAGCTTTATACAGACTTTATACATATTAGTTCTTTATGGGTATTCAAATTCAGTAACCAAATAGAGACCTCATGACAGGGTTAATGTAAGTTACTATATGCTTATCTATATCCTAAAAATAATTACTTGGTTCTGTAGAAGGTCACTGTTAAGCTTTTACAATTCCAAAAACCCTTATCGGCTTGTTTAAAAATCTAATTTTAAGGTTTTGAACTTAACCCATATAATCTGCACAGTTTCTGTAAATTTGCTTAAATATTGGGAACAGGCTGCAGGGGATATTACAGATTAAGAACCTATGGTGTTTAATATTAGCTATCAGGTAACTGTTGGCATTAAAGCCTTTTTTATTGAAAGTCTTAGTGTTAATCCATGTCTGTCTCTAAAAGTAAATCCAAGAAATCAGCGGACATGCCCTCAGTCTTAGAAGGAAAATGCAAATGAATATCATTACTAGTGATATAACATAAAAGTCATTAAAGTAAATTTTGATTCTATTTTCATATAATGAAAATATAATAGATAAATCTTCTGTATCTGTAGATTTGATTAGTATTGGGATTGTCACAGCCTCACAGCAATTCATGAACATCTTGGCATAAGTGGAATGAGTGAATTCTGTCCCCATGGCTTCGCTGCCTTAGAGAAAGGTTTTGTCAAATAGCAGTATTACGATTAAGCAATTATACATTAAAATACATTAAGAGCCCGATGTATGGACAATAGAACCGGAGCGTTTTGAATAGAATATTAACCTTTTAAAGTACCAAATTACAAATACTTATGATCAATTAACAGATAAATAGAGATTCCCTTGACCCCTTAAGGATGAGCCTATTTTGCCACTAAGGACCACAGGAACTTTTTTTGTTTTTGTATCGCCGCATTTCGAAGGCTATAATTGTTTTTATTTTTCCATAGATTTATCTATTTCAGAACTTGTTTTTTTGTGGGATGAGTATAGCACCATTTCGGTTTACATATAATTATTGATGGCCTTTTATGAACTCTTCTTTTCAAATCATGCAGTTCACAGTGCAGCATATATAAGATGTTAACTTTATTCTATGGGTTGCTACACTTTTAAAAATTTTACTACATTTTCACAATAAAAGCATTTTTCCTGAAAAAAATAGTCACCGCATTCCAAGAGTCATAATTCTTTTATTTTTATGTCGAGGTAGCTTTTTGAGGGCTTGTTTTACTGTGGGCACTTGTTTTAAATGGCACCATTTTATGTTTATTCATTTTTATTAACTATTTTTAGGGGTGAAATGGAAAACAAAAACAGCTATTTCGCCATTGTTTTCTTTTTCAATTTACATTGTTTACCATTGTATGGTTTGGTACATTTATGGCAATATCATTATTATGGCATAACCATAATCCAATGGTTTGTAAAGTAATAAGAAATGTATGGCCTATCCTCAGGATAGGTCATCAATATCTGATTGGTGGGGGTCCAATTACTGGCACCCCTGACGATCACCTTTTTTAAAGGGGCCGGGGAGCTCATACGAGCGCTGCATCCCCTTCATTCCTTATCTGCTCGTACTGTGAATCGCCGACACACTTGTAGCAGCAGTTCACATTGTTAGGCTATAATACTGTGAACAACTGCTATAAGTGTGTCACCGTTTGACAGTAACAGTAATGAAGGGGAAGCAGCGCTCGTATGGGCAACATGGATCCTTCAAAATAGCTGCTTGGCAGGGGTGTTGGTAGTCGGATACCCCCCAATCAGATATTGATGACCTATTCTGAGGATAGACTATTAATTTCTTATGACTGGACAGCCCCTTTAAGTAATGGGGATGGTAATTTTGAAGTGAATCAGAAACCTTGGCACTATACAGTGTCTTCGTGCTGCTTGTATCTAAGCATCATGGGCAGATAGAGCAGCATCAAACTACAGATTCTGGAGGCTGGCATGGCAGTGGTCAGTACTGCACAATTAATCATGCTCTATTAACCCATAATCACTGGGTCTTTTAATCAGCTTGTCAGATGGGGACTATTCTACTAGATAATTGGAGCTTTCTGATGTCAAAATGTGATACCTATGCAGATAATCATACAGGAACTTCAATGGAAATGTTGAAATGATGTACATCTTTATTTCTCAGAAAATATAGTTTTGTATTCAATAATAGTTCTCTACATGTTTTCTTAACAATTAGAGATGCCAAAACTATTGTAAGAAAAAATAAACAAAAAAAAAGAATAAAACATTAAATTAAATCATTATACTATTGTTCTACTGGCGAAATGAATTTTTACACTTTCTCATAAACACTGTTATTAGAATGAAAATCTGCAATACATTTCAGCCATATCTTCAGGGAGTCTAAATGTTAGGAAATATGTTAAAAAAATGAGAGTGCAATGACAAGTGTGAATTGCAGTTTTAAAATATAAACTAACTGGTTGTGGACGCATGTTGATCTGTGGAATATGAAAATAACACATTTTGATTAAACACGTTCTTTATTGTACCATTTTTCATCTCTGTTAAAAAGAGGTCCAACCATGTCCCCTTGCTGAGCTAGCCACAGCTTGGACTCATATTATTACTTATAGCTGAGATCACAAACAGAACAAAGCAGGGCACCTGTACATGTAAGTGTGAACTTCAGACAAAAATAGTATATAATACCTAGGGCGTGATAAGTAACATCAACGGGTTATTTCCATCATACAATGTGATGAAATATCGCTAGGATATGCCATGACTTTGTGATCGGTGAGGGTCCAACACCAACTGTGCAGGGAACTGCAGCACTGGTCCATTCATTTGAATGTAGCAGGGTTGCAGTTCCCTGCATAGCGGATGCCCAGGAGCGCCAGTTTGCAGGAAAAATCTACAAATGGCGATACATTGCTAAAACCGTAATGGAGCCCCTTCAATCTCAGGGTACTCTCTGACTACCAGCACACCCCCAGATCACAAAGTTATATCATGTCCTAGCGATATACAATCACATTTTATGAAGGAAATAATCCTTTAATTGCTAATAAATTAGAGAAGGGGATGGAGATTAGATATCTCATTATTTCGGTTGTGGTTGGACTTGAAAATTAAGAATATGCTACATTTTTATGTGTTTATCATTATGTATTATTCTAGCCACACTATGAACACTTCTGCTAGCATTTTTTCAATTAATTTAAAATTAAAAATGCAGCTACTCTGCAAATAGTTTTTTTTAAATTAAATAACTCCTACCGTTTTTTGTCTACTACTCCTATAGAGACCTACATGTGTCTTCATGGTTACAGACTACAAACAATATCTGTGTAGTCTGACCCCTATATCTTATAACAAGGGATGAGCAAATTGATTCTACACAAATTCAGTCTGAATTTCCCAAAGCTTCAAATTTGGTGAAATCCCAAACTTTTGGACCAGTGATAGCGGTCACCAGCACCGCAGTTATCCCTCCCTCTAGCACAGCGCATCATGAGGGGTGTAGGTGGATGACATTACTAATGCTAGCTTGGCGTTAAAGGTTGAAAGGGGTTGTATACAGTCCTAGAAAACAACAGAGAGTCAAACATGAGTATAACCTCTCATTTTGGCATTGACTACCAGAACAATTTTTAGATTTTTTCTCTATTTGCACCCTGGCGCTCATAACTTTTTTATTTTTTGTTTGAAGTAGCAGTATAAGACTTTGTTCCTTGTGTGAAAATTTGTACTTTATGTAGGTGCCATTTTTTGATGCTATATTTATATAAGTTTAACCCCTTCACGACTGCCATACGGCTATATACGTTCCAACTGCCGATGCCCCGTGCAGTTGTCACGTATATAGGAGTGTGCACCGTGCATTGGGGCTTAATGAGTACAGAGCTGCTTTAGCGTCAGGTCTGAAAGTTAATGAAGGAATAATGTTTACAGCCTTAGGCCGCTTTCACTTGTTAGTATTTGGTCAGTATATTGGATAAGTATGTGGAAGCCAAAATCAGGAGTGGGTCTAAAATACAGAATAGGTTCAATCTTTCCATTATACTTTTTCTCTATTTAGGTTGCACTTCTGGTTTTAGCTTCCAAATACTGATGCATAATACTGACCAAATACTGACCAAAATACTACAGTGTGAAAGCGGCCTAAAACTTACTGCAACTATTTAACTCCAGGTAACAACCTACATATGTAAAACCAATTTTTTCCATAAGCCTTTAAGTGTGTTATTCATAGGGTGTAACCATTTGCATCATTAATGTGGATCTTTAAAAAAACAAATGGCTAGTAGTAACATATTCTGCCTGATCTTCTAGAAATGACAGAAACAAAAGTTTATCTCTTGGAAAAAGTACATTCCATAGACCCATTTTCCCTCTGTTTTTTAGATACGTTTTTTTTGCATTTGATTGCCTACTCTTTCATAAAATATAAAGGCCAAGACTTTCAGAGATATCTGTCTAAAAATTATATATCACATCACATCAACACTAAAAAGGAAAGTTTGTTAGGAATTGATACAATGTTCAAATTGTGATGCGGAATGTATTCCAGAGAGACCAAATGAATGACTTCACAGCAGCAAGCAAGTCCATTTCAGGAATTACATGGCTATTAGCAGCATTAGATAAGCCTATTAAGTGGCCAGGAATTATATTTATAACACCACAGCCCAGGTCTTTTATAAATAATGCAAGCTTAGGGTGTATTGAATGGAATAGTCATACCTCAGGGGTGTTATAAGGTAAGAGATATTTTTGAACTGTCTAAGCCCCCAGAGGATGCATTTAATTAGCTAAGTAAAAACTGCTTACCCAAAAGTTTCAAAACTATTTAATAGAAAAAGTTTTGACTTGCAAAAGAGAACATTTGTTCAGGTCACAGTTATACAGATGTAGCGATCTTTAACTTGACTGTTAACGCGTTAAAGACACAGTGGCAAGAAACTTTAACTTGACTTTCAATGGTTTGCAATGGATTAAGTGATAAGTTATCACACTGCATCATGTTATCAGAGTCAAGATAAGGATTGTTATATTTGCATGTGTATAGAAAACCTTCACAAAATTCATAGTGCTAAAGCTTAAAGAGGCTCTGTCACCACATTATAAGTGGCCTATCTCCTACATAAGGAATCGGCGCTATAATGTAGGTGACAGTAATGCTTTTTATTTTAAAAAAACGATCTGTTTTCACCACTTTATTAGCGATTTTAGACTAATGCTAATGAGTTGCTTAATGCCCAAGTGGGCATGTTCTTACTTTAGACCAAGTGGGCGTTGTACAGAGGAGTGTATGACGCTGACCGATCAGCGTCATGCACTCGTCTCCATTCATTTAGTCAGCGCATAGGGATCCTTTTAGATCACTATGTGCTGTCATACTAACACATTAAGGCTGGGTTCACACGTGGCGGAATTTCACTTAAATTCCGCTGCGGACACTCCGCAGCGTTAATCCGCAGCGGAGCCGTTTCTCCATTGACTTCCACTTTAATTTAGCAGTGTTCGTTTAGACGATGCGTAAAATTCCGCTGCGGAGCATAGGCTGCGGAGCGGAATTTGGTGTCCGCAGCATGCTCTGTCTGTTGCGGAGCAGTGGCGGACTCATGGCGGAATTTCTCCATTGACTTCAATGGAGATTCTAATTTCCGCAATGAAGTCCGCAGCTGTCATGCACATGTTATGTGTGCTGCGGATGCGTCTTGCTTTTTTAACTTGACATTTCTTCATTCTGGCTGGACCTATGTATTTCAAGGTCTACAGCCAGACTGAGGAAGTCAATGGGGCTCCCGTAATGACGGGAGCGTTGCTAGGAGACGTCTGTAAATAGTCACTGTCCAGGGTGCTGAAAGAGTTAAGCGATCGGCAGCAACTGTTTCTGCACCCTGGACAGTGACTACCGATCCCAATATACAGCAACCTGTCAAAAAAAATAGAAGTTCATACTTACCGAGAACTCCCTGCTTCTGTCTCCAGTCCGGCCTCCCAGGATGACGTTTCAGTCTAAGTGACGGCTGCAGCCAATCACAGGCCAAGCACAGGCTGCAGCGGTCACATGGACTGGCGCGTCATCCAGGGAGGTCGGGCTGGATGCCGAAAGAGGGACGCGTCACCAAGACAACGGCCGGTAAGTATGAATTTCTTTTACTTTCACTAGGGAAAGTGCTGTCCCTTCTCTCTATCCTGCACTGATAGGGAGAAGGGAAGCACTTTTCCCGCAGTCCGCAGCAGCTAGTCCGCATCAATTTTCTGCACATTTTGGGCACATCCGCAGCCGTAATCCGCAACCCGGATTAGGTGCGGCATTGATGCGGACAGTTGCGGAGGAAATCCGCCACGTGTGAACATGCCCTAACAATACTGAAGGGTTTAGACAGTGAATAGACATTTTACACTTGAGAAAGCCTAAGGTTTCTTGCCAAAGTGTCGCAGATGTACTAATGAAGTCTAAGATTTAGATAGTGTAAATTTAGACAAGGCAGTCAGAAGATGTTCTAAATTAATTACAGTGGTGAATGCTGTATGATAAATTTGGTGCATCTTTCATGGTCTGTTAGATGCTTTTCTCCTTCTTATACCATCTTTGATTTGGCTTAGTTTTCAAGAGAATGTTGTGCCATTTTTTGGCTCACAATGGCGCATCCTAACCTTTTTTTGGAACACCTATGTGTCTAGTGAGGCGCAAACATCTGGTTTAACAAGAAATGCGCCAAACTGCGCTAAGACGCGCCAGATTTTGGCAGAATTTATGACACATTCGAGTTACAGACACATTAGTACATCTGCCCAGTGTATTAAAACATCTGTATCCTGTGCAATTCACACACTAGACACATGTTGCACACGCCGCACTAACACACTGGAGAAAACTGGAGAAAACTGTTGTGCTGGAGGCACTAACACACTGGACACGTCCCTCACCCATAAGATACATGCCACACACACACACACAGATTAATCACACATAGGACACATCCTTGGATTTTAACCCCTTTTTCAGATTTTCATTTTCGTTTTTTCCTCCCCACCTTCCAAAAAGCCATAACGTCTTGATTTTTCCGTCGATATAGTACTATGAGGGCTTGATTTTTGCGGGATAAGTTGTAGTTTTTCATAGCACCATTTATTTTGCCATATAATGTACTAGGAAATGGGAATAAAATGATTTGTGGGGTAGAAAATGAAAAAAACAGCGATTCCTCCATGTTTCTTTGCGTTCCGAATTTACTGTGCAATTAAAACAACATGTTAACTATATTCTGTGGGTCAATATGATTACGGCGATTCCGAATATATATAGTTTTTCCTATGTTTTACTACTTTTACTACTTCGTTACTCTGAAGTGTCGGCTGGAACAAACAGCCGACACCCGCATTGTATGGAGCGAGTTCACTCCGTGAGCCCGCTCCATACTTCCCCTACCCGTCTTTGGCGTATGGATACGTCAAATGTCGGGAAGGAGTTAAAGAGGACCTGTCACTTCTCCTAACACTTCTGTTTTAGTGAATACCTGCCATTCCTCTGTTATTCTTCGTGAAATTGTATTAATAAATATGACACCTTACCATTCCCCTTGTCAACGAGATGTGTCCCTACACAGTCTTACTCTTTCAGCACTGATTGGACATTGTGAGTCTGCATACAGACAGAGCCCCAACTGGTAACACCTAGTTGTCACTTTATTCATAATTTTTTTAGGAGGAGAAATGGCACAACAGAGAGTTCTAAGAAAAGTGGCTCCAGAATTGTAATTTCATGGGAAATGCAACCTTTTGTGCATCAAAGATGTGATAGAGTTTTAGCACTGGACATTTGAGAAAAAGAGAAAATACACTGGGTGACACAAAGTTACAGAGTGGGCCCTCCCTCTAAGATCTTACACTGCAAGAAAGAAAGTAAAAAGACAGACAGATAGAAACAGTATAACAATCGCTTATATGGTGGTAGTGGGAAGTTAGTTGCTGTAGATTGCGAGCTTGTCTAAAGAGGTGGGTTATCTATATTTGTATTCTAGTTTTGTATCTATTGTAATTGTACTAAGTGTACTTCATAAGATCATAATTGTGACTAAATCAGGTGACACGTGTAGATTAAATTATATATAATTATCACTTAACATATCAAGGATTTATCATTTAAAGAGGCTCTGTCACCACATTATAAGTGCCCATATACACTTCATGCACAGGGTCCCTCTACAGCTAGAGTCCTCCTCTGCTTTCTCCTTCAGTATTTTTTTTTTATTCTGTAAGTTTGTATCATCTACTGTATTTTCTCATTTGACTGTCATATGTGTGCATATTCTATTAACCCCCTCAATTTCCCATATGTACAGTTCCCTGGAAATGTATGGCACTATAGAAATTACAATACAAAGGGAATGAATCAAGTGAGAGCTGTCCAGTGCTGAAACTCTATCATATCTTCTAAGCATCAGAGGTTAAATTAAGAACAGACAGGTGTTCCTATAAATGGTCAAATGATTGCCATTTTTAAATCCAAAAGTAAGTTTAAGCTTTTGTCAGTATTCGCTTTTCTTCTATCGTCCTAATAAAATAAAAATAAAGATAAGGTAAAAAAAATAGTGGTTTCTTCTTTCTTACCACCTCTCATATTATTGTTACAAAATAATTGCAATGTATTTCTTTCTACATCACAATTCTATCATTTCAAAAAATAAACCATTCTTGAGTTTCATTCTTATATAGATAAGTTTGATAAGTTAACATAGGTGCTGGTAGTAACCAACATTTGAGCAAAATAGTGCAAGATTACAATTTATAATATCATGTCACAGTAATATCTCATCTAAGTGGTTTCAGAAAGAGGGGGATCCCTCTATCCCCCCATTAGCACTCCTGTGATGCAATCGCGTGGTGCCGATGGTTTCCATGGCAGCTGGGGGCCTAACAAAGGCCCCCAGGTCTGCCATCGGTGAACTATTAGACCCTGCCAGAGGGAGGGCCTAATAGAATGGCTGACAGTTTTACACTGACAGGCATAATACACTGAAATACAGAAGTACGGCAGTGTTAAATAAAAGCGATCAATGCTTGCATAGTAAAATTCCATAGTGGGACTAAAAGAATGTAAAACACAGATTAATAAAATTTACGATAAAAAAAAAAACATGAAAAATCATAAATGCTTTATTATGAAAAAAAGCTAAACATAATTGTTATCGCTACATTCGTAATCATCATATCTATAAAACTACCGTATTATGTTATTTAACCAGCATGGTGAACGCCGTAAAAAATAAAAATGTAAATCAATATCAGAATTATTGTGTTCTGTTTATTCTGCCATACAAAAAAAATGCAATAAAAGTGATTCAAAAATTTGTATGTGCCCCAAAATAGTACCAATAAAAACGACAATAAATCCATAATATGGCTCTTAGAATTTGGCTACACAAAAACAAATACTTTAAAGGGGTTTTATTGTGCAAAAGTAGTTAACCCCTTCCCCCTGCTTGCATTCTGGTCCCTAATGACCAAGCCATTTTTTTACGTTTTTTCCATCATCACATTCGAAGAGCTATAACTTTTTAATTTTACGTCGACCTAGCTGTATAAGGTTTTGTTTTTTTGCGGGACAAGTTGTATATTTTAATAGCACCATTTTGGGGTACATATAATTTATTGATTAACTTTTATGAACTTTTTTTTGAGGGGGGGGGGATAGAAGAAAACCTGAAAAATTTTGCCACTCTTTTTTGTATCCTAAATCTACGGCGTTTACCGCGTGGTAAAAATAACACAATAACTTTATTCAACGGGTTGTTCCGATTGCAAAGATACCAAATTAGTTAGAGTTTGTATGTTTTACTACTTAAACAGTAAAAATACTTTTTTTTTCAAAATCATTTGTTTTTGTGTCTCCATATTTGAAGAGCCATACATATTTTATTGCTCGGCCGATGCAGTTGTATGAGGGCTTTTTATTTGCGGGACGACTTGTAGTTTTTATTGGTACCATTTTAGAGCAGATGCGACTTTTTGATCACTTTTTATCACATTGTTTTTTATGTCAGGATTCACAGAAAACAGCAATTTTTCCATTGTTTTTTATTTTATCTTTTACAGCGTTCACCGTGCGGGTTAAATAATGTAATAGCTTTATAGTCGGGGTCGTTACGGACGTGGCGATGCGAAATATGTGTAACTTTTTTGCTTTATTGTGTTTTTTTAATAGTAAAGCATTGTGTAAGGGGAAAAAGTGGGTTTTTATTTATTTTTTTCACATTTTTTTAATTAACTTTATTCAACTTTTTTTTTACTTTAATACTAGCCCCACTAGGGGACTTTAGGACTTTACTATGCGATCATCAGATCGCTTTTATAATACACTGCAATACTTTTGTATTGCAGTGTATTACTGCCTGTCCGTTTAACTCCTTAACGCCGAAGGACGGATATATCCGTCCTCAGCAGCTGCTAGTTCGCGCAGGAGGACGGATATATCCGTCCTGTGATGGCGCGGGTACTGCCACTGTACCCACGCGATCAGCGGCAGGAGCACAGCTGTTATACACAGCCTGGCTCCTGCTGCAACTGCCGGAATCGAAGCGCGCTCCGATTCCGGCAGTTTAACCCATTAAATGCCGCTGTCAATAGTGACAGCGGCATCTAATGTGTTTGACAGAGGGAGGGAGCTCCCTCTGTCACCCGATCGGCACCCCCGCAAACAAATCGCGGGTCGCCGTCGGGTTTCCATGACAGCCGGGGGTCTAACAAATACCCCCAGGTCTGTCTTCCGCAACTGCCTGTTAGGCGATGCACTGACAGGCAATAATGCTTTGGTATACTAAGTATACCAAAGCATTATATATGCGATCGCATAGTGAAGTCCCCTGGTGGGACTTAAAAAAAAAAATGTCAATCAGTTAAATAAAGTTTGTTGAAAAAAAATAATAATAATTACAGTCAAAATCAAATAAAACTAGTTTTTTTGCCCAAAAAGTGGTTTTATTCAGTAAAAGTGTCAAACCAAATAACACACACATATATGGTATCCCCGCGATCGTAACAACTTGACCAATAAAATGAACACATTAATTAAACCGCCGGATGAACGGCGTCCAAAAAAAACGCAAAAAACAACGGCAAAATTCTCTCTTTTCTCCCATTCCCCCCATAAAAAATAAAATAAAAGTTAATCTATAAGTCCTATGTACCCCAAAATAGTACTAATAAAAACTACACATTGGCCCGCAAAAATCAAGCCCACATATGGCCACATCGACGGAAAAATAAAAAAATGACGGCTCTTGGAACGCGGCGATGCAAAAGCAAGTAATTTTTTTCTAAAAGGGTTTTTATTGTGCAAACCTAGGAAAACATATAAAACCTTTACATATTTGGTATCCCCGTAATCGTGCCGACCCATGGAATAAAGTTAACATGTTATTTACGCTGCATAGTAAACGGCGTCAATTTATAACGTGAAAATTAATGCTGGAATAGCTGCTTATTTTCAATTCTCTCCTAAAATAAAGTTAATAAAAGTTAATCGATATGTTATAAGCATCTAAAAATGGTACAATTACAAAATACAACTCGTCCCGCAAAAAACAAGCCCTTATACGGCTATGTCGACGTAATAAAAAAAAAGTTACGCCTCTTGGAATGCGACCATGAAAAAACAAAAAATAATCCTTGGTCATTAACGTGCAAAATGGCCCGGTCTTTAAGGGGTTAAAACGCCTCCGGCATGACCTAGCAGGCATTCACTACATTCAGACCTGGGAGCCTTTATTAGGCCCCCGGCTGCTATAGAAGACACCGGCACCCAGCAATCTTATCGCCGGGTGCCAGTGGGATGAGAGGGAGCTCTTTTCCTCTCTCCAAAACCACTCAGATGCGGCGCTCGTTATTGAGCGCCGCATCTGAGAGGTTAAATGGGTGAGATCGATACTAATACCTCTGGTAGCTGGGAGCAGGGAGATTTAACGGCTCCCTGCTCTGTTTATTTATTCTGATGCAGCGCCGTGAAGAGGCTATTGCATCAGAATAAAGCCCACTAATGACCGCCGTGAAAAGGCTTATCGGCGGTCATTAAGGGGTTAAACATAAAAAAATCTAAATAAATTTAACATCGCCATAATCGTAATGACTTGCAAAAAACAGTTAGGCTGGATTTACACGAGCGTGTGCGTTTTGCGCGCGCAAAAAACACGGCTTTTTGCGCGCGCAAAAGGTACATAACAGCTCCGTGTGTCATGATCATATGGTGCGCGGCTGCATGATTTTCGCTCAGCCGCCATCATTAGGACACTGTGTTTGTTTGTACTTTTTACTGCTCTTGCGCGAATCACGTGCATCACACGGAAGTGCTTGACTTCAATGGGTGCGTGATGTGCGAGAAACGCAGAAATATAGGACATGTAGTGAGTTTTACGCAGCGAACACCCGCTGCGTGAAACTCACGGACAGTCTGCACGGCCCCATAGACTAACATAGGTCAGTGCGACACGCGTGAAAATCACGTGTGTTGCACGGACGTATCACACGTTCGTCTAAATAAGTCCTTAGTATGTTATTTATATCACAAGTTAAACGGTACAAATTTAAGATGCAAAAAAGTATGGCGAAATTTCAGGGATTTTTTCCATTACCTTCCCAAAAAGTTAATAAAAGTTAATCAATAAATTATATTTCTCCCAAAATTGTGCCATAAGAAAAATACAACTCGTCCCACAAAAAACAACCCCTCACATGGCTACCTGTAGGGAAAAACAAAAAAGTTATTGCTTTAAAATGCCACAAAGAAAAAACTGAAAAAAATCACTTGGACATTAAGGCCCAAAATAGGCTGGTCAATAAAGGGTTATACCGCTTTTTTTTGGGTATGTCTGAAGTAAACGCATTAGTAAATGTTCTCGTGAATGTTATTTCAGAGACAAAACTCTCATTAAGGCCTCATTTACACGAGCGTGTGCGTTTTGCGCGCGCAAAAAACGCTGCGTTTTGCGCGCGCAAAAGGCACTTGGCAGCTCCGTGTGTCATCCGTGTATGATGCGCGGCTGCGTGATTTTCGCGCAGCCGCCATCATATTGATGAGGCTAGTCGACGCCCGTCACTGTCCAAGGTGCTGAAAGAGTTAACTGATCGGCAGTAACTATTTCAGCACCCTCGACAGTGAATGCCGAACACAATATACACCAACCTGTGAATAAAAAAAGACTTTCATACTTACCAAGAACTTCCTGCTTCCCCCAGTCCGGGCTCCCGGCCGTTGCCTTGGTGACGCGTCCCTCTCTTGTCATCCGGCCCCACCTCCCAGGATGACGCCGCAGTCCATGAGACCGCTGCAGCCTGTGATTGGCTGCAGCCTGTGCTTGGCCTGTGATTGGCTGCAGCCTGTGCTTGGCCTGTGATTGGCTGCAGCCTGTGCTTGGCCTGTGATTGGCTGCAGCTGTCACTTTGACTGAACTGTCATCCCGGGAGGTCGGACCGGAGTTATCGGTAAGTCAGAACGTCTTTTTTTTTTTACAGGTTCATGGATTTTCGGAGCGGAAGTCACTGTCCATGGTGCTGAACCAGTTTAACGCTTTCAGCACCGTGGACAGTGACTGTCTCCTGACGTCGCGTACCCGAACATTTTTTACCGGTTTCGGTCAAAACGAGTTTGGCCGAACCCGGTGAAGTTCGGGGCGCTCATCTCGAATTTGACACTCCGTTTGGATGTTTGTAAACAGAAAAGCACGTGGTGCTTTTCTGTTTACATTCAGGAGTTTGACAGCTCTTGCGCGAATCACGCAGTTCGCACGGAAGTGCTTCCGTGCGGCATGCGTGGTTTTCACACACCCATTGACTTCAATGGGTGCGTGAGTGCGCGAAAAACGCACGATTATAGAACATGTCGTGAGTTTTTTTCTGCGCACACGCAATGAGCGCAATTCACGCATCGTCTAAACAGCCCCATTGACTAATATAGGTGCGTACGACATGCGTGCAAAGCACGCGCGTCGCACGCGCGTATAATACGTTCGTGTAAATGAGGCCTAATAGACATGCAATAAAAAGGAGATCAGCTGATGGGGCCTAAAAGTGTTGCATTGCCTAGAGCCCCGTTTATGCATGATCCGTTAGATGACAAGTAGGAGCTGATGGGGCAAAAAAGAAAATGGTGTATTATTACAGCAAACACTAAAATATACCTCTTAACAACAATGAAAACTTGACTGTGCTCAGTAACTGAACTGTGAACATTCTTTGTTTCTTACGGGGTTAATGATGATGCAATTATTTTATTGTTATGATTAAGTCTTATATTTTTAACTTTGTGTTTTCCTCTAAGGCTGGGTTCACACGACCTATTTTCAGACGTATACGAGGCGTTTTTTGCCTCGTTTTACGTCTGAAAATACGTCTCAAATACGTTGTCAAACATCTGCCCATTACTTTCTATGGGTATAATGCTGTATTGTTCCCAAGACGCGTAATTTTAATTACGGCAATTACGACGAGTAAAATTACGCCTCGTAAAAAGAAGTGCAGGACACTTCTTTGTACGTTTTTGGAGCTGTTTTCTCATAGACTCCAATGAAAACAGCTCCAAAAACGGACGTAAAAAACGCCGCGAAAACAGCGCGAAAAATGCCGTGAAAAATGTGAGTTGCTCAGAAAACGTCTGAAAATCAGGGGCTGTTTTCCCTTGAAAACAGCTCTGTATTTTCAGACGTTTTTGGTCACTACGTGTGCACATACCCTAATGATTTTGAATCTCTGCTAGGGTTGCACAATGCATTCAAATATTGATACTATTTCAATGCTGTGTACTCTGAAACTGTTCAATACCGTGAATTCATGTATTTGCAGCAGCACAACTTAGTATTACAATACATGAATTTAGTGACTAGCACGATGTGATGTAGCCGGCGCTACACTAATGAGCGGTAGCGCCGGCCCTGAAGACAGAGGCGCACTACAAAGCCGCTCATTCGTGCAGCGCCGGCCGCAATACACAATATGCTGATCACAGTATGATGTGATACACAGCCGCAGCCCTGCTTTAACAGCGTAGATCAGAGAAACCTCTGAACTCTGTCATTAACCCTTACAATGACACGATCAAAGCTGACCATGCATTCAAAGTGAAAATGATAAGGGGAAACCCCCCTTTGATCGCATCACAGGGAATCCCTGTGATGCGATTAAGGGACATACTTTATATAAACAGAGAACCCAGGGTCCCTTGAAGGACCCCAGGGCTGTCTGACCATATTTATATATATATACTTAGGTATATCCTAAGGGCGGGTTCACACATGGCGGAATTTCACTTAAATTCCGGTGCGGACACTCCGCAGCGTTAATCCGCAGCGGAGCCGTTTCTCCATTGACTTTCACTTTAATTTAGCAGTGTTCGTTTACACGATGCGTACAATTCCGCTGCGGAGCATAGGCTGCGGAGCGGAATTTGGTGTCCGCAGCATGCTCTGTCTGTTGCGGAGCAGTGGCGGACTGGTTGCGGACTCATGGCGGAATTTCTCCATTGACTTCAATGGAGAGTCAAAATTCCGCAATGAAGTCCGCAGATCTTATGTGTGCTGCGGAGCGTATTGTTTTTACTACCATGACATTTCTTCATTCTGGCTGGACCTATGTATTTCTAGGTCTACAGCCAGACTGAGGAAGTCAATGGGGCTCCCGTAATGACGGGAGCGTTGCTAGGAGACGTCTGTAAATAGTCACTGTCCAGGGTGCTGAAAGAGTTACGCGATCGGCAGCAACTGTTTCTGCACCCGGGACAGTGACTACCGATCTCAATATACATGTATCTGTAAAAAAAAATATAAGTTCATACTTACCGAGAACTCCCTGCGTCTGTCTCCAGTCCGGCCTCCCAGGATGACGTTTCAGTGTAAGTGACGGCTGCAGCCAATCACAGGCCAAGCACAGGCTGCAGCGGTCACATGGACTGGAGCGTCATCCAGGGAGGTCGGGCCGGATGCCGAAAGAGGGACGCGTCACCAAGACAACGGGCGGTAAGTATGAATTTCTTTGACTTTCACTAGGGAAAGTGCTGTCCCTTCTCTCTATCCTGCACTGAATAGGGAGAAGAGAAGCACTTTTCCTGCAGTCCGCAGCGGCCAGTCCGCATCAATTTTCTGCACATTTTGTGCAGATCCGCTGCAGAATCTGCAACGCAGATTCTGTGCGGCATTGATGCGGACAGTTGCGGAGGAATTCCGCCATGTGTGGTCATGCCCTAACAATGGCTAATATACTGTACGTCGACCAAAAAATAAAAAAGCTTTGATTGCTGGGATGCAAAGAGGAAAAAAACAAAACCATTATTCTGTCCTCAAGTATCGTTTTGGTATCAGGAATTTCAATAGTACACAAAGTGTTAAAGGGCTGGTATAATAGTGGGGTTCACTGGCTAGTGTCATCCATTCTTACTACAGCATTTATATTAAGGTTACTAGGGTAATGCCTAGATCCCCTACCTTTTTCCTTTTTAACGCTAACTATCTGCAGTGAATCACGACACAATAGTATAGCAAATAAAAGCACAATTTATTATTCACAGTATTCACACTTAGATATAAAACACAGAATACACACAGTAAGGGCGCGACTGCGAGCACGGCCGGCTGCCGCAGGCCGCATTTTTGGGCTGTGCTCCCATACAAAGTATGGGAACTCGGCGCGTAAAAATTGAAAAGTGAGACATGCTCCATAATTCCCCGCATGGACCCAGGTGGGTCCATAATTGTGGATCATACGGCGGATGTTACCAACATGTTGTAAAGCAACACTTTCGTAAATACGGATGGTTTACGTATTTATGGAAATGCCCATAGGCTTCTATGGGAGAGTCCATACCGCTATTATGGACAAGAATAAGACAGGTTCTATAATTTTATCAGCACGGACACCCATCCGTAAAAATACTGTAAGGTGTCCGGGTGCTTTAGAAATGAATGGGTCCGTAATTACGGTCCGTAATTACGGATGAAATATATGGTTGTGTGCATGGGGCCTTAGACTGCTGGTCTTGTAGCAATGGTTGGTGGTGCTGAAGCCTCTATTTAGAAGAGAAGTCCTCAATTCGTAATGGGAGCAGGCAAATGGGGAGAATGAGGTCACTTAGTTGTTGAAGCGCTGAGGGATATGGAGGATTCAGTAAAGTCGGAGAGAAGTTTGTTTATGTGTGGTGAGGGATGCAGAAGAGAGCAAACACACTGGCACAGGGCTTTCTAAACCCCGACGGTGTGCTCGCTCCTGAGCTAGGAAATGTCCATCCCTTTAAGATTACCATGACTACTAGTCTAGCTTCTAGTTTCTAGTCTAGTTTCTGGTTTTAGTTGTTGAGCCTATTCCACTTAGTCTTTCTTCCTATCAGATTAAAAGGTAGAGCATTTAAATCTGGGTTGGTTCTGTTTTCTTTACTTGTGATTTTCCTTGTCTCCATGTGTTTTATCAAGCTACTGACTATACCTTGTACCTTTGAGTATTTGCACTTTTGGAACTGGACCTCGGCTTGTCTCTGGATTGCCCTTTGTTTACTGATTTGGACTTTCTGCTCCCGGCTGGTTTTGACCTCTGCAATCCGAGATATCCACTAGCTTTGTGATTTGGACTTTCTGTTTACCCTCAGGCTATCTTGTTATCTGCTCTGGTATTGCTTGCATTGCACCTCTTATCCAACACTGAACTCTGTTAAATCAACCTGGGTTCTATGCTGCAAATTCCAACCTGCCTTGCGGTGGGCTCTAGAAAAAACCATAGAGTAGCCTTAGATTCTGTTGATCAAAGCTGTGATGGATTTGGGGTTGTAGATTTATTTGCACGCTCATTCCTGACAGTCTCCAGCAGCCTTTGTTGAATCGCTCACCTAGCAATTCCATAAACTTCCACCATGGGAATTGCTCAACTGGTGATTCCATAACACACAATAGTGCCGCTCTCATCTGGCTCACATCGGTCGGCACGGTGATATGATGTCACCGGCCGACTCATGAGCGCGAGGGGGGAGAGAGGTAATTTAATCAGTGGGGATGTCCTGTGGTACACGAGTGCATCACAGGATATACCCCCAATAACCACCCCGAGCAGATCATCTATATTAAAAGAGGACACTTCCCTTTACACTAAGTATCTGTATTGAAGTCCTAATTTTAGTATTGTGACAACCCTAATCCCTACTAGTGTTTGAGGTTTTTGAGTTGTTCTCTTATTGTTTTGATTTGCTTTTTATGTGCATTACATTCACAAGTCAGAAGGTCTAAATACCACAGCCCAATACTATTATTTAAGGGGTGGAACTGCTTGAGAAATTACCCCAGTCTGTTCTTGCAGAAGTAGAAACGAGTGATGGGAACCTAGTCAAGGAGATGAATTTAGATTTTGTATTTTTGGTTATTACTAAAATAACTGAGCTTCACCTACAGTAGATTGGCTGGGTGCTATGTGAAGAACCCTCAATCATTCACCGTCACAGGTCTTATTTCTCTATCATTCAGAAACTTCTCCTCCGTCTCTCTGCTCTCCATAGCAGTAAGTCATAGTAAGTTTATGTACACATCGCAGATTCGTTTTAGACAATTATGTGACTGAAAAATCCATTCTGAACATCGTAATTTGTTTGTTACTGCATCATCTGCATGAATTTCTGCAAGCTCCATTCATATGAATAGGACAGTAGCAGAAATTTCTGCCATGTGTGAGTATACTTCAAGAGAAATTTTCCGTTACATCCATCACTATGCAGATATGCTTGATTAAAGCATAACTCTATTATGCAGACATTATTTAAAAAAATTATTATAGTGAAGGAGTGTGCACAATAATCGTTTTTCTAAGTCACTCATATTACCATTTTTGCTTCTAACTAGAACACGGCCTGACTCTGCATTAGGAGAAAGAGTGTCCTGCTCGTCTCTATGGCTTCAGTTTCCAGAATGGCTGCCAGCGCAGTACAATGTTATGTGATCCTACAGTGATGGCAGCCGTTCTGGAGACTGGAGGCATAAAAATGAGCAGAACGCTCTCTCCTACTGCAGAGTTATAAACTGCCGGCAGCAAGGACTACAGCCATTTAGAAGCAAAAATAGTAATACAATTGATTTAATATTATAGTACACACTCCTTCTAAATAAAGTCAGTATAATCTGATGTATGCTTTAAAGAGATTGTCCATTTTCAGCAAATTAATGTTATTTTTTTGTACATTTTTCAAATTTTTCAAATGTTCAAATTTTTTAATTTTCTATTTTTTTCTGTAATAATTCCTCACAATTGCTTGTTGTTATTTAGTAGCAATTTTCATAGTTTACTTCCAGTGGATAAAATCCTGTCCATGGTCATGTGATGAACACACAGGTGTTGAGATCGTAAGAAAACACAGGATACTAATAGCTGCAAATAAGTGCAGGTATTATGGCGTAGACTTGTGGATCGCAATCCAATAAAAAAATCTAAGCTATATTAATACTATTTGTTATTCTCTTTCAGAGGACTAAGGTGCTTGTGTTCCGTAGTATGACACTTGTGTCAGTAAGTTACAATGTGAAGCAGGAATGTAATACTCCTGGTTTGCCATATTTGATGCCTGGGATCGCAGAGGGGTAACCATGTGTTAGAACTGTGGGGGTCATATATAGAGATGAGCGAACTTATGAAAAGTTTGGTTCGGCTGGTTCGCCGAATTTCATGAAAAAGTTCGATTCGGACCGAACTAGTTCTGACCGAACCTGTAATTCAAGAAAGCCCCTAAAAATCGTGTATAACACTGTTTAAAAGCCCTAGAAGCCCTGTATAACACTCTTAGGTCCTCCATGAGTGTATCCAAGTACTTTTGAGCTGTATTTAAGGCAAAGTTAGTGTCAAAGTTACGCCAACATGTATGGCTATAGGAAAAGGGATGGGACACGGTGATAACTAACAGAAACCACTGCACTTGTGCATGTTGTATGCTTAATGCATTGTTAAAAAAGGTACAAAAATTAACCATTTTTGGCGGCAGATGCCTGCCAGGGTTCATACATATAAGGTGGTAAAAAAAGAAGCAATGGCTTTTGACAAGCCCTCAAGAAATTTACCCATTTTATTGGCAGATGCCTGCCGGGGTTCATCCATACATTGATGTAAAAGCAACAAGCAATGTCTTTTCACAAGCCCTCCAGGCCTGCTTGTAGCAGACGGCAGTGGAGGTGTATTGGTGGTAGTAGAGGTAGCCAACGGACAGCAAGGGTGGTGGTGGTAGTAGTAGCAACACATTAACAGACTGGACAGTCACAGGACAAAGCCCTGTGGTGGGGCAGGCCTGCTTGTAGCAGACAGCACTGGGGGTGGATTGGTGGTAGAAGTATTAGCAGCACCAACAGCGGCACATTAAAAAAAGAGTGGACAGGACAGAATCCCGTAGTAGCAGGCGGCCGTAGCAGGCGGCAGCGGCAGCAGCAGCAGCAATGTCAGATCTAATCAGTGGCATCAGGCACAGGGGTTTTAAAATCCTCACCGATCCACGCTTGATTCATTTTCAGAAACGTGAGATTTTCCAAGCTGTTGGCGGACAATCTTGTTCGCTTAGGGGTGACGAAGCCCCCTGCCGCGCTGAATACCCTCTCTGACGCTACACTGGAGGGTGGACAAGACAGTACACCAATGGCAAACTGGGCCAGTTTTTGCCAATGATCCAATCTGCTGACCCAGAAGTCTATGGGGTCTGGGATCAGAATTTCTGACGGAGAAAGGGCACAGTCCAGGTACGAGTGAAGCTGGTTGTTTAGGTGCTGGTGATGGTGAACATCCCTTTGGTGACTACGATGTGTGTCAGGTCGGGGTATTGGATTTAAAAATGTTGTCATCATATTTTCCAAACTGATTTGGCTGCTGCTGCCGCCTATTGCAGAGGTAGCTCTGCCAGAGGTGGTGGAATGATGAGACATTGGGGAGCGGATAGTGGCCCCCCGGTCAGACATGCTTGCAGCAGGTGTTTGACGTTTGAAAGCCGTGACAAGCTGGCTGCATAGCTTCTCTCGATAATAAGCCAATTTTGCCTCCCTCTCGGAAGGCGCAAAAAACTCCCCCATTCTGGCTTTATACCAAGGGTCTAAAAGTGTTGCTATCCAGTACTCATCTCTTTGCTTCATGCTAACAATACGACAGTCAGCGCGCAAGTAACAAAGCATACAGCTCGCCATCCTGGCCAGCGTTTTACAGAGGGCACGGTTGGTTCCATCACCGCCCCATACTGCCATGGTTGTCCATCATCAAGGTCGTCATCAGACTCGTCATCATCATTATCACTGTCATGTTGTGCAGCTGCCTCGTCCCCTATCCCTTCCTGTGATTCCATCTCCAAATCCAGCTCCTCTTCAGGTCCTGTTTCCTCATCCTCCTCCTCCTCCTCCTCCTCAACATCCATAGCCAGATGTGATCCTTCCTCCATCCTTTGCTGAATAATCGCTGTAAGAGTTTGCTCCATAATGAATATCAGCGGCATAACATCGTTCATTCTGCTAGCGTCACGGCTCACAAATCGTGTGGCCTCTACAAAGGGCCTCAAAACGCAACATGCGTCTCTAACCAGCTGCCAGTGACTGAGCTCGAAATTACACTGGCTCCAAACGCTGCCTGTCTGCTGCATCAGGAAATCATTCACGGCTTTCCGCTGTTCGTACAGACGGTCCAACATGTGCAGGGTGGAATTCTAGCGTGTTGGAACGTCGCAAATCAGGCTGTGTTCTGGGAGATTGTTTTGACGCTGCAAGTCCAGGAGACAACATTTGCCCAGTGTGAGTTTCAGAGGAGACAGCCAGCGTGCGATTTTCTCCCTGATGCACAGCAGCAGCTCCTGCCCTGTGTGGCTTTTCTCGCCCAAGCTCAGCAGGGGTAAGACAGCATTTTAGCGCTTCACCTTGCACCTATGAAAAGAGGAGGGAGGAGGAGTGGAAGATACGCTGTGTCCTGTCGGGGACGGGAAGACCTCCATTGAGGAGGGCGAGGAGGAGGAGTAGAAGGAGGAGGATGGTAAACGCCTGGTGTCCGGAGTTGAACCAGAAAGATACAAGCGTGGAGGTGGTAATGCCTGGCATTGCTGCGGTGGTGCATCGGACTGCAAAATATTGACCCTGTGGGCCGTGAAAGACATGTACTGTCCCTGCTGCTCCACGTGTTGACGGTGGCATGTACCCTGCTGCACACGGATAATTGCAAGGACTGGCCCACCTTTTCCTCCACGTGCTTGTGCAAGGCAGGGACAGCTGTTTTGGAGAAGTAATGGCGGCTAGGTATTCGCCACCTAGGCTGAGCGCACGCCATCAATTGCTTGAAGCCGGCGGAGTCGACCAGGTGGTACGGCAGCGACTGCACCACCACCAACTTAGCCAGGTGTAAATTAAGCCGCACGACAAGTGGATGACTGGGTATATATTGTTGCTTATTGGACAACGATTCCGTAATGGATAACTGACGGGACATAAGAGGAGCACTAGATGACAGTGATGAGGATGACAACGAGATGGTGGATAAGGCCTGACTACTACTTAGATGACAGGGACTCGGAGCAGCAGCAGCAGCGGCAGAGGGTTCTTCATTAGATGTACATGATGGTGGGGCATGTTGATTGTCCCACATGGCCTTGTGATGCCACTCCATGTGTTTACGTAGAGCGGTAGTTCCTACATTGCTGCCCTGCCCACGCCTTACTTTCTGATTGCAAATACGGCACTGTGCCATGTTTTCGTCCTCCGGGAAGGTACAGAAAAATTGCCACACGGCAGAGTACCGTAAAGAAGTAGTACCACGTCCACCACCAACACCACCACCACCACCTGAGCTTGCCCCTTGTCTGGCAGGCTTTTTTTGGGAGCCTACACAAGTAGCAGCAGAGTCGCCGTCACTGGCTCCTGAGCTGAGCCTACCACTGCAACGTTTTGCAGATTGACTTCTGCCCCTACCTCGGCTTGGCTGTTTATCACTGCCAGTGCCGCCACTACTACCCTCCTCCTCTGACGCCGTCATCACCTTGTCACCTGGTCCTGTCTAAAACAACATCATCATAGCCCTCCTCATCATCCCCGCCACTTCTGTCACTGTGTTGTGAATTTGATGTGACATCATGGCGGGCTCCATGCCCTCCCTCATTACTGCGTCTGCCACCACGGCTACCTCCAACACCCCCACTACCACAGCTATGCGTCTCGGACACCGCTTCCACCTCCACCACCGCCGCAACACACTCCGTTGGCTGACTCGCGGAAAACGAATCATCATCACTAGGTTGTTCAGTAATATCTTCCTTTGCACCCGAGGAGATGTCTCTTAGGACTCTCAGGAAAGATGGCTTCCCACTAGGAAGGGGGAGTGAAGACATAGATGATGGAATGGAAACGTTAGAAATACCCATATTACTACTGTCACTGTGCCAAGGAACTGTAGAGGATCTGGAATCCAACGAAACCTGGCTTGAAGCCAGATCGTCAGAGTCTTCCTGCTGAGATGACCGCGAGCCAGCCAACCAGTTCACAATGGCCGTATTGTCTAAAGTATCCCGCCTACCGGAGGAGATGGACAAGTCTGGCTTGCTGATACTGCTACTACTACCAGCAGGCACATGGCTGCTGCTACTAGTGGAACTGGGCACATGTCTTGTGCCACAAATGCTGGTACTGGTTCTGGCACTAACAGATCCAACATTTGGACTGGAAGAGGACATGGCATGGGTGTTTTTTCCTCTACCCCGTCCTTTCACAACCTTTTTTTTACCAGACATTTCACTGCTGGAGTGCAGCAAGTTGAATCAAAACCCCGGGGATGAGCCCCTTATAAAAGCGTATTCACACACTGGCTTGGCAAATGGCAATGAATGAGAATTTCTATCAGCCACTGTGCACTGACTCAGGGAATGCTGGCCCTGGGCGTTGTAGTACTACAAAGGCTGCCTCAGCTGCCTGTATTGCAAGTTGGATGCAACGGGGATGAGCCCCTTCTAAAATCGTATTCACACACTGGCTTGGCAAATGGCAATGAATGATCATTTCTATCAGCCACTGTGCACTGACTCAGGGAATGCTGGGCGTTGTAGTACTACAAAGGCTGCCTGTATTGCAAGTTGGATGCAACGGGGATGAGCCCCTTATAAAAGCGTATTCACATACTGGCTGAGTAGTGAGTAGTGGATGAGCCCCTTCGATTGCTGGATTCCTGGCTTTTAGATTCCTAAAGCTTTCCCTTACTGCACAGAGATGCTATCCCTACAGCTCCTGTCTCTAAAATGGCCGCTGAGCTCCGTGCATAGACTTTTATTGCAGGCTTGAGCCCGCCCCTATGCTGCCTCCCGATTGGCTGGGAGAGCCGTTTGCAAGTTATTAAGGGGTAGCCTGATGTCAGGTGATATTGTGAAATCCTCCATTTTACATCTAACATGTGGCAGGTGCCAAAATGTAGCCGGGTTCGGTCAAAACGGGTTCGGCCGAACCCTATGAAGTTCGGATTCGCTGCAAACCGAACTTTTCCCGATGTTCGGACCGAAACCGTGTTCGGTTGTCCCGGTACGCTCATCTCTAGTCATATAGTCTCACAGTGATAGTTTGGTTACCATTAGGGGAAAACTGCCGTGCATGACTGTCAGGCATATCTTCCTTAGGGACATAGGACAATCATTAGTTTGTGTTAGTGTTACTTCTGCTCATACTTTACAACTTATTTGCAGGTATTAGGTGCAACATTCGGGGTGAAGAACTCTTGAATTTACTTGGTAATCCCTGTATTTGGATATTATCCTTTTTTGCCCAGATATATGTATAGACCAATTTATTATTGATGCCCTATTGGATCCCTGTAGTTTGGTGTGGAGGCATCTAGTGCTGTCCCCTCTCTCCCATATTAGTTTAATATGTGTTGCGGAGAGAACCTTTAGTAAGATGGCGGTGATGCTGCCTGTTGCTTGATGTGGGCATGCGCTGTACTTAGCAGTCCCGCGATAGCAAGGTTTGCATTCCATCAGTCTGTAGCCATGTGATATGCTCGATCCAATGGATGGGGCTTTAGCAGGGCATGTGCAGCGTAATAGCATGGGCACCAATGTTAATTGTTATTGTATGGTGTGGTATCCAATGGCTCCTTTGAAGTGGTAAGGGCCAGCAGGTTTTTAATTATGATTATGAGTTACATATTGTACTAATTATTACTTTGTACACCATGTTTTATATATTTTCTTAATTGTTCTAAGTAATGCTATTTGAATATGAATTATATTGATCACTATTGCATTTTATCCATGCATATTTTGATATGGATCATACTGGCTTGTAAGACTTTTGCACTGTATTTTGTAAATTTAAGTAGTAATTACATGATTTGTTTAATGAGCTTTGCTTCTTATTTATACTCTGTGGTTACTAATGTACAATGCTTGAAAATGCCTTCATAGAGAGGATGAAACGTTGCTGTGAAATATTTGGTGAATAAATCTACTTTTTCATTTTTGGAGTGCTGCTTTCCTGTTGCTTACTTTTCCATTGTCCATGAGGAGAGGTCACTGCTTTGAGGCTTCAAAGGAGGGACCTATCTATCTATCTATCTATCTATCTATCTATCTATCTATCTATCTATCTATCTATCTATCTATCTATCTATCGATCGATAGATAGATAAAAAAAAAAAAAAAAGATGCATGCATGATGTTCAGTAATTAAAGGGAAAAAAAAAGTCTGATGGAAACATTGTATTTGTTTGTGATTTTTATAAATTTTCCTCATAAACTACATGGAATGCTACATACATTCACCCATAAAATGGTTCCTTAAAAAATCTGCAACACATCCTGCAAAAAACAAGACCTCATATGGCTGCATTCATCAAAACGGAAAAGCCTGTAGGCCGACGTATTGTAGCCCTATTTTCAGACGTAAAACGAGGCATAATACGCCTCGCTTACGTCTGAAAAAAGGTCGTGTGAACCCAGCCTTATGAGGTTTTCCCATCTTGAACATTCATAGCATATCCACAGAATAAACCAAAAATTTCTGATAATGCAGGTCCCACCTGTGGGACCAGCACCTATATCTAGAACGGGGTCCCTGACCCTCGTACTACCTTGTCTGTTTCCCGCTGCTCCCGCTGTCTGACAAGGTGGTTGTAAGTATGGAAACAGCTGAGCTCGATGAGCTATACTGTTTCTGAAACTCCTATAGAAGTAAATGAGCGTTATGGACACAGCGTAGGATGGCAAGCTAAACTGTTTCCGGAACTCAGGAGCTACGGAAACAGTTTCTGTACTTCCAACCACCTCATCAAACAGTCATCAGGGAGCAATGGGAGCCATACAATGTAGGTCAATGTAGGTCGGGGTCTAAGGGCCTTGTGAAAATGCAATAAATGTCCAAGATAGAAAACCCCCTGTAATATCTCTGTGGGGCACAGGATTGGGCTGGGTTTCAAATAGATATATTTGAATAGATAGATATATTTGAACAAAAGAGCCAGAAAAACCATAGATCGTTTCCTAGAAAAACTACCAGCCAAGGGGGTCAAATACCTTCTCTGAGTCTAGACTCAGAAGAACAAGAAATGGACAGAGGCAGCACTTCCAAAAAGCATCAGCAGTTTATTCACCCGTGCGATGTTCCAGTCCAACAGGACTTTTTTCAAGCATTGAAAAAAGTCCTGTTGGACTGAAACGTCGCACGGGTGAATAAACTGCTGATGCTTTTTGGAAGTGCTGCCTCTGTCCATTTATTGTTTGCCTGATATCAAGGACCGAGGACCAGGTCCAATTGAGGTGTGCACCCACCTGCAGTCCAGTGCTGTGGAAACTATTTGTTTTAAACTCAGAAGAAGGCCAACATCGTCCGTCTTATTGACCATGTATGTTACATCAATTGCTCTCCTCCTTGTCTACAGGGAACAAAACCCACATGTTCCTAAAGCATACGTTTGGGAGCCACGGCAATAAGCGATTTGCTAAAAGCTTAGTAAAAGTTTTGAGATCCAATTTGAGGAGAGCAATCAGCTTATAATTAGCACATTCCATACGATCTATATCAGCTTTAAGAGTAAGGGAAATGTATTAGCGTAAGGCCACTTTCACACAGCAGTATTTTGGTCAGTATTTTGTACCAGTATTTGTAAATCAAAACTAGGAGTGTGTACAAAACACGGTAGAGATTCAAATCTTTCCATTATACTTTTTTCTCTTTGTAGGTTCTTTTCCTGGTTTTGACTTCTAAATACGGTTTCAAAATACTGAACAAAATACTGGTGTGTGAAAGAGACCTAACATTGATGATGGGTTCTGGGTATCTGCCATAAAAGCGTTAAAGAGCATTATGAAAGGAGGGACGAGTTGGGGATGGAATGTATGGTAATATAAATCTGCTAGTCCACCCGGGCCTAAGGATTTTCTGTTCGGCAAACCTTATGAAGCTTCTCATAGGTTTTGTCAACATTGCGAGTTGATGGCCTCTGGGAGGAAGGGTAGGGAGTGCATAGGAGAATAAGTTCCCTATCAAATCCTTCCTCTCAGTTGGGTTAGCTAGGAGTGTCAGGAGGCAAATACAGCTTAGAAAAAAACCTGTGAAACATCCCTGAGATTACATTTGGGTCCTGAATGAAACTTCCATCACTCCCCCTAAATACATGAGGGGTCTACAGGCAAACTATGGACATTTTTACCTGTTTTAAAACTACTCTGCCAAGAATATAGCAGTCATTTTTTCCACCCTATTTTATGTTACGTATTTAAGTCTTTGTGATATCTCACTTAATCTTCTAAGAATGTGTCAGGTGGGATTATAGATAATTGATGCCTCCAGGGATCGCAGCTGAGAAGTTAGCGATTTAGTCTGTTAGGCAGTATCCTTTTTGACCCGCGTTCCCAAAGAGATACAATGGCCCCAAAATACATCTTTATGAGTTCTCCAACAGTTTTTCGTGCATGGATACCGCCGCCATATTAGTTTCAAAATAGTCTATGATTTGCTGTTTGAATTCATCCCTATACAAAGGTTTTTTTAAGTGCGGTTTCCTTAAATCTCCAATGCCAAAAATGAGGTTTGGGTAGTTTTAAAATACAGTAGTAGTTTTTAATGGCACCATTTAATGTACCAAATAATGTACTAGTAAACTTTAAAAATAATTTTGTTGGGTGGAATGAAAAAACCCAAGCAATTGCTCCATAGTTTTCTGGGCTTTATTTTTATGGCACTCACTGAGCAGTAAAAATGACTGTTTAACTTTATTCTGCGGGGCAATATGATTCCGGCAATATCAAATGTATTTCTTGGTTTTTTGTTAGCTTTATTTTAAAAAAAAATCCTATAAAAGAATTTTTTTACCGATGGAGCTGTGTGAGGGCTCGTTTTTTTTATAGAGAAAACTGTAGTTTTTATCTGTGCCATATTGGGTTACATACGACTTTTTGATCACTTACGCATTATTCCGTTTTTTTGGGAGGTAGATTGACCAGAACACAGCAATTGTAGCTTTTTTTAAAAATATATATTCCTAAAAAATTTATTTAAGGAGGACCTGTCACTAGGTCATATACGTTGAACTGGTTTACTGACCTGAATAGTGGTGTCTCCCTGATTCCAGTTCTGTTTTTTTTTTTTTTGCTGGATCGTTCCATTGTTATGGCCCACAGTTGTGGTGGCTCCCTATATGCTAATTTGCTTTAGTTGCTTTAGTTTAGCGTCTGATGCTGACCAATCTGCACGAGGCAGATTGAGGGTAGTTCACTCCCTGTTGTTCTCAATGCCTACCCCATTAACTTTTTTTCCACCTCCTTGCCCGTCCAATTTACTTCTTGTTTAACTTCAATGCCCACGCGCCATGGCGAGGAGACTGTGCCTACCCCAATGGTATATACACAGATTATGGGGGTTATATACAGTGTTGATGGAGGTTATATACAGGGATGATGGTGGGCTGGTATATAGCGGGATAATGGGGGTTATATAGAGGGACGAGAGGGGTTATATAAAGGAATGATGGGGGTTATATACAGGGATAATGGTGGGCTGGTATATAAAGAGATGATGGGGGTCCCTGTATACAACCCCATCATCCCTGTATATTACCCCCAGCATCCCTGTTTATAACCCCCAGCATCCCTGTATATACCATCCAGACATCATTCCTGTATAAAACTCCCATCATCCCTTTATACAGGGTTGATGGGGTTATATATATAACAATGGTGGGGTTATATATAGAAATTATAGTGGTTATGTATAGGAATTATGTGGATTGTATGCAGGAATTTTGGGGGTTATATAAAGGAATGATGGCTAGTATATACAGGGATGATGGGGGTAATACACAAGGACCCCCATAATCCCTGTATATACCAACCCTTCGTAATTCCTGGATATAATCTCCCATCAAGCTTGTATATAACCCCCATCATTCGAGTATATACAATTGGGGCTGGCACTATCTGCTCGATGTGGCGCACGGGCATTGAGGCTAAACAAGTAAATGGGGCAGGCATTGAGGCAGAAAAAAAAGTAACTGGGGCGGGCATTGAGGACACCGTGGACTAATAGGATGCCTGAAATGCCCGTATATGGCTGAAGTCAAGCCGAATCTAAAAATATGCGTGCAGAGCTGCTCAAAGGCTATGCACAGACAGACGTGATGCAGTGATGTCTGCGCCGAGCCATGAGTGGCTGTCATTACACAGTGAATAGTAGAGCAGGGAACTGGTGGCTGCATGCTCTACCATGGGATTCAACTGTATCTGTGTCCTGAGGATGCAGACACAGTTTAAATTGAAAAAAAATATATACACTACCGCGCAGCAGTAGCCCTGATAATATAATCTGCATTGAGTACGCAGGACTGCCAGGGCAGACATCATTTAACCATCTCTTTAATTCTTGTCATGTCAGAAATAAGGCTAAGACAAAGTGCAGTCACAGAAAATCATGAAGAAAATGATATATCAGAGCTGCAAACGGGTTATGGTTAAAATAAGCTTAATGCAGCATTTTCTCTTATTCAAAAAAAATAAAAAATTGTGTTTTTCTATATATCAAAACAGAGTATGACTACAGTCTATAAAGAATTCTCTGTTTGGAGAACGGAGGCTCGAAATAACATTAGTGGACTTACCCTTCAATTACATCTACTGATCCCATCACTGCTATCCTCTAATGTCTTTACAAATATCAATCAAGAAACCAACACAGAGGAGGTGTCTTGGTTATTACTGTGAGTCAAAGAGCATGCTGTGACAGATAACAGAAAATAAGCAGGGTGCACCTGGTAACCGCTTGTGTGCTGGAATGCTTTACTATACTACTAGCTAAAAGTCTGTTGAGAAAATTGACCTCAGCATTTTAAAGGTGTCTGATTCAGACAAATTTATGTATAATGCTCCATATGGAATGGTGAATGGAGGTGGTGGTGGGGGGGGGTGCATTTGAGTCTCTTTCGATTAGCACGAGCCATTGCAAAGAGTGGTTTTGCTCTGGAGGACAAGGCACCTGCATACAGGAGATAGAGAATGTGAACTATCAAAGAAGACATCATTCATAAATCACGGAAATTAACTGGTGTTTAGACATAATTTCTTGCTAGTGTATGGCAGTATTATTTTCTCTATATGGTGATCATATCGACTTCACATGGTGCTATTTATAATCTATTTATGTACTTTATAGGTTTTTTTTGCGTCTGAAGTGTATGGCAATATTATTTGGCCAATATATGGTGGTATATTTTGAGGATTTGCAAGCCCTTAACACTTTTATTAGAACATGTTTAATATTGCCTCATCTGAAAACTCAACATTTATTTTTGTTTTTTTAATTCATTTATTTATTTTCTTGATATCTTGATATCTGCATTTTTTTTTTTTTGCTGGAAATCTGCACTAAAACCAAATCAGAACCTCAGGCCAAAAAAATACAGCCAACAGAATCAAAACTAAAATATGTGGTTCTGCACACAAATGTGACCGCACCATCTTTCTTGACATTGTTATCCTAAATTATTCTACACTGTTAAAAAAAAACCTCATCATGGTGTAATAGTGTGTTAATGTTTTGAACTATGTATTTTCATTTAAATTATCAACTCTGTGCTGTTAAGGGATTGATACGGATAGAAAAAAAACAATATATTTTCACCTCAGTGAATTAAATTATGTCATTATATTGTTGTTAAAGTTTTGGTTGATCTTTGACGGACCTACTCTTGTATATGAGAGAACACACTTAGTGTATGTTCACACGCAGTGACCAAAAACGTCTGAAAATACGGAGCTGTTTTCAAGGGAAAACGGCTCCTGATTTTCAGACGTTTTTGTAAGCCACTCGCGATTTCCGCTGTGTTTTTTACGCCCGTTTTTGGAGCTGTTTTCAATAGTCAATGAAAAACGCCTCCAGAAACGTCCCAAGAAGTGTCCTGCACTTCTTTTGATGAGCCGTTATTTTACGCGCCGTATTTTGACAGCGGTGCGTAAAATAAAGACTCGTTGGAACAGAACATCGTAATTCCCATTGAAAGCAATGGGCAGATGTTTGTAGGCGTATTAAGGGCGTTTTTTTCAGGCGTAATTCAAGGAGTGAAATGCGTGTGAACATACCCTCATGCCCACTTCAGTCTTTTCCTTCAGGATGCTAGCCGTTTTTCTGACGTCTAGCACCCTGACCCATTCATTTCAATGGGGCCATGCACACCAGTTTTTTTAGCATGTCCTACTTTGGTCCGAGATTCTGTGACCATGAGGCCCATGAAAATCAATAGGGTCATAAAAAAACTGAAGGCACACGGAAGGCATCTGTGTGCCGTGCGTGTGTGATGGAGCCATTGCCTAGCAATGGTCGGGCGGGCAGAAGTACATTAGACATATTACACTAATCGTCAGCCACTTCTCTCTATCCAGCACTGATAGAGAGAAGAGGCTGCTGATAAAAATTATATAAAAAGCAGTTCATACGTACACCGGTCGTTGTCTTGGTGACGAGTTCCTCTTCTTCCCCCAGTCCGACCTTCCTGTATGACGCGGCAGTCCATGTGGCCACTGCAGCCTGTGATTGGCTGCAGAGGCGGTCACATGAGATGAAGCGTCATCCCAGGAGGCCGGCCTTCTGACGTCATCCAGTCCGGCCTTCTGTTATGACTTTTATCCCATGTGACTGCCACTACAGCCTGTGATTGGCTGCAGCGGTGACATGGGGTGAAACGTCATCCCAGGAGGCCGGACAGGAGGATAAAGCAGGGAGTTCTGGGTAAGTATGAACTGATTTTTTATTTCATTAGAATTGTACTTTGCGAGCGCCGAGCATGGTCATTCTTCAGCGGTAGTCACTGTCCAGGGTGCTGAAAGAGTTACCGCCGATCAGTGCAGCCCATTAACTCTTTCAGCACCCTGTACAGTGACTAGCGCTGACCAACCATGCTCTTTCAGTGCCCTGGACAGTACCATGCTCGGCGCTCGGAAACGGAAACACGGAGTGCACATGGAAACCACACGGATAACAAAACGGGCACACGGATCCATCAAATACGGCCGATAAAACGGTGAAGGAAGTGTGCATGAGGCCTTATGTAATATACCTATTATCTAAATAGCTTCCTTACAATCAACAATCAATAGTGTTCCAATATAGCAAGGCAGCCATAATGAGATTAGATTCCCCAAATCTTCCCTGTTAGTTTAGCCCATTAGCAGACACATTCTACAGTATATTACAAGCAGCCGGTGTCCGCTGCTCTATTTACAGAGCACAGGCTACCTTACATACAGTGGCGTAACTACAGCTGTAGCAGCCATAGCGGCTGCTACGGGGCCCATGCCATGGACGGAAGCTCCGCTAGCAGCCGCTATGGCTGCTACAGCTCAACGCCACTGAATACTACGGCAGAGCAGGGAGGTATCTCCCCGCTTTGCCATTAAAGGGGTTGTTCCTACAAAATACATGTATCCCCTATTCACAGGATAGTGGATACATGTGTGATCGCTGGGACACCCAGTGATAAGGAGAACGGGGGACCGAACGTCCCCCGAATTTCTCCATGAGAATCCTCGGACTTCCAGGGTCTGTGTCTGGCAGCTTCGTAAAAATGAAAGAAATGCATGTCATGCTGGTGCGCATGCGTGACCAGCGCTCCGTTCATTTTTATTGAGCTGCCGGACGCAGACCCCGATAGTCCGAGATTTCTCATGGAGAACGTCGGGGGACTTTCCGTCCCCTGTTCTCTTTATCACTGGGGGTCCCAACGATCACACATGTATCCCCTATCCTGTCGATAGGGGATACATTTCTTTCGTGGGACAAACCATAGGCTAGAGGCAGTATGTTTTGGGGGGGTCGGGGGCTCTATGGTGTTATCTACAAGGGGGGCTGTATGGCGTTATCTATGGGGGAGCTTTATGGTGCTATATACAGTGGGGGCTGTCTGGCGCTATCTACAGGGGAGCTGTATGGCGCTATTTACAGGGGGGGCTGTATGATACTATCTACAGGGGGGCTGTATAGCGCTATATACTCGGAGGGGGCTTTATGGTGCTATCTGCAGGAGGCTCTATGACACTATGTACAGGAAGGGTGCTGTATGACGCTATCTACAAGGGGGGCTGTATGGTGAAATCTACAGGGGGGCTTTATGGTGTTTTCTATGGGGGGCTGTATGGTGCTATATACAGGGGGACTGTATGGCATTATCTACGGGGGGAGCTGTATGGTGCAATATACAGGGGGCTGTATGGTGCTATATACAGGGGGGGCTGTATGGTGCTATATACAGGGGAGGCTGTATGGCGCTATATACAGGGGGGGCTGTATGGTGCTATATACAGGGGGTTGTATAGCGCTATATACAGGGGGGTTGTATATCGCTATATACAGGGGGGTTGTATAGCGCTATATACAGGGGGTCTGTATAGCGCTATATACAGGGGTCTGTATAGCGCTATATACAGGGAGGGGGCTGTATGGCGCTATCTACAGGGGGGCTGTATGATGCTATCTACAGGGGGGCTGTATGGTGCTATATACATAGTTACATAGTTACATAGTTAGTACGGCTGAAAAAAGACACATGTCCATCAAGTTCAACCAAGGGACGGGAAAAGGGAAGGAAGAATTTCTACACATAGGAGCTAATATTTTTTTGTTCCTATGATACAGTGAGGGGGCTGTATGGCACTTTATACCGGGAGGGGGCTGTATGGCGATATCTACAGGGGGCTGTATAACGCTATATACAGGAGGCTGTGTGACGGAATCTACAGGGAGGCACTATCTACAAGGGGGGTTTGTGTGGCACCCAGGGGAGAGGGGGCCCAGTCAAAAGTTTGCTATGGGGCCCAGTCTTTCCTAGATACGCCCCTGCTTACATAGAAGTCTATTTTCAGGTCATAGATTAACAAGGCAGCACACAGACAACTTGCAAACTCTCACGAGGACATTTTCATCTTATGTATTGCTTCTTATACTGACTATGGCACAGAAAACACAAGATGTAAAACAGCCAATAACTGCTGAAAGACTGATCCAAAGATTAGCTGTTTTTTAATAACATTGCCTCTTCCAGTGAAGAGAAATTTTCATAATATTTCGTTATTTGAGAATGGCACAAACATATATATGTTTAAGGTAAAATGTATACAGTATAATGTGCCGTCTTCTGTAAATTAAAAAAATATTAGAAGCATAAATCTCAACCACAGTGTCACCCCACCATGCCAGCGACAATGCCCCCAGTTGCAAGCCAAAATGCCCCTCGAATTCCAGCCAAAATGCCTCCCAGTGTAAACCACTGTCCCCCACAGCCAACCAGAATGTGTCATCCAGAATGCATTAGCCAGTATAGCCACAAGTGCCATTCAGGTCAGCAAAAATACTTCTAGTATGATCAAAAATGTACCCAAGCACTGGTCACAGCACCCCTTTCTAGCCAGAATTACCCCCAAATGACTGCCAGGATAGCCTCCAGTGTCAGAAATATGTCCTCCATATTGCCAGCTTCAATGCTCCCAGCGTTAGCCTTGATGCCACTTAAGTGTCAGACACTTCACTGTGTGTTCACTTGTCACTACTAAATGGCCTGGGCTTCGGAAACTGCCAAAATTATGGTAAGATAACTGCAGAGAATATAGCTATGTTTCCTACAAAAATGTATTGTACATTTTATCATTGTATTATTTTGTCACTATATAGTACACTGTAGGGGTCATCAAGACAAGGTACTGCACAGGGCACCATACACATAATGGTAGAAAAGCACAAATTAAACAAGTATGAATCAAATACACATCAATGCGAATACAATGTATTGCTCATATTATACTGTATATACGCTCCAGTGTTTGCATTTCAGGAAAGGCTGATATGTCAGCTCTCTAGAAGATAAGATGCATATTGAAATGAATTACACACTTGGTTGTAAATTCTTACAATGTTTTTTAATATTTAAAAAGTTATAGCTTTTCACCATTTTTTATAGGGAACAATTCATATGAGTATTCCTGATAAACAGCTCTCAGTACCTAGAAACCCTAAACCATGTTCTGAATTTTAAGCATACGGACAATTTAGTAAAGCTTTTGCCAATAATTATTATATTGTCTGCTGGAGAGCTGAGAAATTTTAGCCATGAATAACTGTAAAAGGTGATAATTTGGATGAATTTCACGCTGAGGTTGTAAAGTGGTGAACAATGGTGACATGATTTCATGGTGGTAACATGCTGTGACATAATCCTATTGGTTCATTAACTCTACTAAGGTGTAACTGGCTACTTAAACTCTTCTAAACCCATCAACTGACATATTTAGCCTCAGGTCTTTTATGCTCCTAAAACACATTATTTTTTGACACAATAATAATCAGAGTAATTTTCTAATTTTTACAATAAAGCTCCACTTTTGACTAGTAATAACTTCATTTTTCAAGGGCTTGAAATAACATCCAAGACAGCTAGGTTTATTAACACGAGAATGTTTGATGTTTATTAAAACATGATCAGTCAGAGATTCGGCACAAATAAATGAATGACAATTTTATTGAAATAAAAAAACAGAACAACCATTAACCATTTTATTGAGAATAAAAAAACCGCTGTAATTGAAGGAGTCCTCGAATCTGAAGTAGTCCAACAACCGAACTTGTAAAAAAACATAAACGCACAAAAATAATTAGTAACACATAAAGAAGCAAAATTATTATTCTTACTGTTCCTGGGTCCAGCGCTGGAGCCACAATGTCAGCGAGCTGAGACCTATATCTAATCCCATCATGTGTGATACTGTCTGCTGAGCTACTGTATCTAATCCCATCATGTGTGATACTGTATGCTGGGCCCTATCTCTAATCCTATCATGTTTGATACTGTCTGCTGATTCTAGCCATAGTTGATAGGGTCGTAGTTCTATAGATGTGTGTATAGGAGACAGCATATTTTTTGGGGCGGACACATATGTATTGGGGCTATTTCCCCTGACATTTTAAGTCCTTAGTGACGCCCCCGGCTGCTAGTGCTGCATTGTTGGGTAACTTAGGAGACCCAGCGATGCAGCTGAAAGCTGCGGACCATCGGCTATGAGAAGTTTGCGGGGGGGGGGCCCAATAAGAACTTTTGCATCGGGGCCCATGAGCCTTTAGCTACGCCCCTGGAAAGGGTTAATTACTTTCTAATGAAAAAAACATTTATGACCACATGTGGGGTATAGCCGTACTTGGGAGAAATTGCTTTACAAATGTTGGGTGGCTTTTTCCTCCTTTATCCTTTGTGAAATTGAAAAAATTCAACTTTTTAGTGTAAATAATGTTGATACTCATTTTCATGGCCCAATTCTAATAAATTCTTCAAAAGATGTGTAGGGTCTAAATGCTCACTATACCGCTAGATAGATTCCTTAAGTGGTGTAGTTTCCCAAATGGGGTTACTTTTGGGAGGCTTCCACTGTTTTGGTTTCTCGGCGGCTTTGCAAATTCGACATGACTCCCAAAAACTATTCCAGCTAAATTTGAGCTCCAAAAGCCAAATAGCGCTCCTTCACCTCTAAGCCCTGCTGTGGGTCCAAACAGCACTTTATTACCACATATGGCGTATTTACGTAATCGGGAGAAATTATTTGACAAATGTTGGGGTGCTTTTTCTCTTTTATTCCTTGTAAAAATTTAAAATGTCTACGTTTTTACAGAAAAAAAGTAGATTTTTACCTTTACAGACTAATTCCAATGAATTCAGCAAAACAACTGAGGGGTCAAAATGCTAACTTTACCCCTAGAAAAATTCCTTGGGGGTGTAGTTTCCAAAATGGGGTCACTTTTGGGAGCTTTCCACTGTTTTCATCCCTCCAGTGCATTGCAAACGCGACACGGCACTGAAAACTATTCCAGCAAAATTAGAAATACAAAATCCAAATGGTGCTCCTTCTCTTCTGAGCCCTGCTATGGGTCCAAACAGCAGTTTATTACCACATATGGGGTATTGCTATAATCGGAAGAAATTGCTTTACATATGTTGGGGTGTTTTTTCTACTTTATTTCTTGTAAAAATTTAACATTTCTACGTTTTTTCACAAAAAAAGTAGATTTTCATCTTCCCATACTAATTCAAATAAATTTACCAAAAAAACTGTGGGTTTAAAATGCTAACTTTACCCCTAGATAAATTCCTTGAGGGGTGTAGTTTCCAAAATGTGGTCACTTTTGGGGGGTCTTTACTGTTTTGTTACCACAACACCTATTCAAACCTGACATGGTGCCTAAAATATATTCTAAAGAAAGGAGGCCTCAAAATCCACTAGGTGCTTCTTTGCTTTTGAGGCCTGTGTTTCAGTCCATTAGTGCACTAGGACCACATGTTGGAGATTTCCAAAAACTGTAGAATCTGGGCAATAAATATTTAGTTGCATTTATTAGGTAAAACCTTCTGCGGTACAGAATTGTTTTTATTACAAATGAATTTTGGCAAAAAAAAATGAAATTGGTAAATTTCACCTTTACTTTGCTTTCATTCCTGTGAAACGCCTAAAAGGTTAAAACACTTTCTGAATGCTGTTTTGAATATTTTTAGGGGTGCAGTTTTCAAAATAGGGTGATTTATGGGGACTTTCAAATATAAAAGGCCCTCAAAGCCACTACAGAACTGAACTGGTCCCTGGAAAAATAGGCTTTTAAAATTTTCTTGAAAATATGAGAAATTGCTGCTAAAGTTCTAAGCCTTGTAATGTCCTAGAAAAATAAAATAATGTTCAAGAAACGATGCAAACATATAGACATATGGGAAATATAAACTGGTAAGTATTTTGTGTAGTATTACTATCTGTTTTACAAGTAAATACATTTAAATTTTGAAAAATGCTAATTTTTGATAATTTTCTCTAAATCTTGGTGTTTTTTACAAATAAATATTAAATTTATCGACCAAATTTTTTCCCTAACATAAAGTACAATATATCAGTAGAAAACAGTCTCAGAATCACTTGGATAGGTAAAAGCATTCCAGAGTTATTACCACATAAATTGACACATGTCAGATTTGAAAAATCTGCTTCATCCTGAAGGCCAAAACAGGCTCAGTCCTGAGGGGTTAAGGACACAGCCTTGTTTTGGCCTTAATATATAATACTTTGTGTTCTCTGCTCACTGTGTCGCTTTGTGATAGGTGCGTGGTGACCGGCCTCCGTTTCGTCACTCATGACGTGTCGGACTCTGGACTCACGTGACCACGTCTGCTGATGCGGTGACGTGTATCCGGCTCCGGCCCCTCATGACTGGCGCTTCCAGAGGTGCGGCCATCTTACTCTCCAGGACGACGCGACCAGTAACTATACGGTGAGGTAAAGATGTTTTGAACGGTGTATTTTTCACCTGACGCATGTTTTTGTAATTGGCCAGTCCACATTTAAATATGGTGAGTTTATTGTTCACCCCCAGACGAAGGCATTAGCGCCGAAACGCGCGTTGGGGCAGACGGTCGCTGTGACTTTTCCTGCATCCATTATGGGTATGATATATCCCTTTGATATGCTTCAGTATTTCTGTGTATAACTGCTTTCCTAAACGTTTATATGGACTTAATACATGTTTAATCACTATTCATATTTTTTGTGCTTATGCAGCACATCATTGTATGTATGTATGGTCTCCTCACTTTAGTCTATATCAAAACATTTTGGAATGCGTGTCATTGGTACAATTTTGTAATTTTTGTTCATCTGTTAGACACACAGCTTATTGTCATTTTTATCTGCTGGTTTATGGATTCATCATTTTATTTATTGTCTTTAATCATGTTACTCAATAAAGATTTTTTTCTATTTTTGCATATTCTCTTGTCTTCCGAGCATCTGTCTTCTTTAGGTTATATATATTTATTTTTGATGCTTTTTGGGTATACACCCTAGGATCGACCCATATAGTTTACATATATTTACTATTGAATTATATATTTGGGCCATTAGATCCATGCTGTATTTTCGGTTAGGCCACGTCTGTATTAGTTTACACTGCAACACAAGATTGCATCACTAGCAGCAGCTTTGCGATGGTTCTTATGTCCTGTGCTGTGTAACCAGAGGGAGAAGAAAGGTTTATTGTCACATTTTACATAGCACAGGAGATAAGAGCGGTTGTAGAGAAAATAGTGATACAATCTTATGCTGCAGTGGATCTAATACAGATGTGGGTAAGATTTTTGCTGTCTATGGGGGCAGGAGGAGATTTTTTGAGGAGACTCCAGGCAGCAGCCTGACACAGACATCACTCAGTACTCACTGTGTCAGAAGTAGACTGCTACTGCTGCACGTATCCTTCCTCTGAGGCTGAGCTCAAAACTCCTGCTGCTTGTATTGAAGTCTACACTGCTGGTCTTCTCCATACACGATGTTGTGGAGGAGGAGGAGGGGAGGCACATCTCACTCTCCAGCGGGCCCTTATGGTTTTACTCTGATGTAAAGAACGGGCCCCGGCTTCGTGATGGGACCTGTTCCTTTCACCAAAATGAAATCATAAGGGCCATGACGATATGAATTTAGCGGCAGAGAGCGGACCCCTTTATGGCCGTGGTCCTGACTGAAGTACCGCCAGTACTGACCTGATGGCGGCCCTGATTCCGGGCAAAAAACTGCACCACAGCGGTGCACAGGGCAGATACTTTGCGTGCTATTACGCAGTGTATCCGCCCTGTGTGAACTCACCTTATTGTTACATCCCTGAGAGACACATGCTCTCTAGAAACCATCAACAAGCAGCTGTTGATGGATTTTATTATTCGTAACACATTTTTGTTTTTATAAAACTGAATTTAATTAATTGTACATATTTACTTACACTTTCTTATTCAAGAGCTATGGTACTGCAATAATATCTAAATACAATGATAAAGTCAAATTACCTCAAACAGTAACATCTGTATAATAGACAAAAGACAATTTTCACTGAGACACAAAAGAGGGTACTTAAAGGTACCCTTTGAAATATATATATATATATATATATATATATTATTTTTTTTAATTTTTTTTAAATAAAAATGTTTATCAGTGTGTTCAGTGCAACTTACAAAATACTTTTTATTGTAAATTATTTTTACTTTTTGACATACCGTAAAACTGCTTTGTATCCTGTATACAGAGCAGCTGTATCTAGCGTTGAGACCTGAATCTGTACACGCAGGATCCACCTGTAATCTATCACATCTTAGTTATGAACTTAGATGTAATCGATTAGGGCTTGTACACATAACGGAATTGCTTACGTATTTTTATTGTGGATGGAAAATACGCAGCGGAATACAGTAGCAGCAAAGTGGGTGTGATTTAACAAATGTCATCCACACGCTGCAGAAAAATTCAGTCCAAAAATTCACCTGTGTTTTTCTTATTTACTGCATAATTTCTTGCGGAAGGGCTGCAGAATTTCTTACAGGTGTGGAAATAACATCACAGGAAGAAGAAACATCTCCATCACATAACCCTTGAAAAAAACGCACCAATCGCAGCACAAATTTGCACTATTTTCCACAGTAAAAAATGCATGAAATGGTGCGGATTTTCCACTGCAGATTGTCTGCTAGTTGATGCGTAAATGCTATGGAAATTTTCTGCAGCAGATACGTTATGTTTGGACAAGCCCTTACAGGTGGATTCTGCATGTCAGAGACACACAGGATCCGCTGACACTGAACCCGTCAGTGCCCCGGACTTGACAGATACAGGTGTTAGCGCAAGATACAGCTGCTCTGTATACAGTATACAAAGCAGCTGTATCTCAAAAAAAATATTATTTTTAATAAAAAGTATTTTGAAAATTGCACCAATCACATTGATAGATATTTTAAAAAAACAACACAATTATTTCAAAGGTATACATAGCCTTTAACAGATATTTTGAATAGCTAGCTATTAATCTATATGCATAAAAAAAAACACTTTAACATAAAATTAAGCATAATCTTCTTTAATAATTGTCTACCACAAAGCAGAATTTTAATTTGACATTTTGACATTTAAGTGCTGATTTTATATCAAGGCTGAGGTCAGGTAAACCTTTGCATCAGGTTGAAGAGCGTACTTTAAAACAGAACAAACTTACATAACAGAAAGTTTTCGAAGCACCTAAAATTTACGTAATACTCTTTCTCCATAAAAGATCTCTCAAACATTAAGACAAATGAAAGTGGCAGAAAAGAAAATCATTAATCTGGGGAATGGATTGAAAGAAAAGTGAAAGATCTTCAATGTTAGAAAACTCTATAGATCATTTATTAATAGGGAAATAGGAAAAAAAAGTTTGTTTAGCATATATAATGATGTGCAAGGTTACAGTATCCTCACATAAACATACTTATCATATATACACCTCCATTATCCTTTTAGAGAGTTGCAGTCAAGGGGTTGTATGTTTTTTGTTTTTTAAAAAATCCAACAACGGTGCCACTTTTGTTCATGTTCTGTGTCTGGTACCACAGCTCAGCTCCATTGAAACCAAAGAGGCTGATCTGCAATGCCAGAAATGACCAATAGACAAGAGGGATGCTGTTACTAGAAGGAATCAAAAGACACCTTTCTCTATCTTATAAACCACTGTAGTGATTATGGGTTACAGCTGTACATTAAATCAATCTCCTTTATTTATATAACCTTTCTTTAACTTGAGTCATCCCCCAAATGCCAGTTGCACACGACTGAGTGCCACTCTGGCCATTTTTTACAGCATCTGAGTGGCCCCCAATAGTTTTCACAGACCCATTCACTTTAGCGGGTGAATCGGGTCCGTTAAATCGGACCCGACTGTCCGATCCATGGAAGGATAGGACAGGTCCTATCTTTCCACGGATCACGGATGGGACTCGGGCGGTACACACGGTCGTGTGCATTAGGCATAAGGATATATTCAGCGTTGATAAAAATGGTCTGTGTTTCACCAGGGAAAAACTGCTGATTTTACACTAGAGTTGAATCAATATTGTGTCAGAGTGCGTTCCATGTGTCAGTTTCTAACAGTGTCAGTGTAGCATGAATGATCATAATTTTTTAACGTCAGGGAAAAAAAACTGACTGCAATCCATCAGTGAAAAATGGACCACACTCGGATAGTGTTAGTGTGCGGTTCCGATTTTATTTACTAACCCATTGACTCTGGGCAAGTCTAACGTGAGAATCAGTTCATGCTGTGATTTCCTATGCATTGTTTTTTTATACAATGTCAAATAAAAAGATAATTTAAAAAAACAAACTGCAATATTGAATATAAAATTATCCTTTTCTATAGTGCACAAAACATTTAGAAAATCTAAACATATTATTTCTGAGACAATTAGGAAAGACATGATGTAATTTGCCATTCTAACTTCCTTTCATAATCAACTTTTGAGAAAAGTAATTCAAGATCATTTTACACATGCTGATAAATAAAACTAACATTTAAAATAGAAAATCTTATTATTGAAACATATGTTATAGTAGAAGTTTGACCTACACTCTTTGAACTTCAAACCTACCTTACCAAAAGATATAGAAATAATAGATTCCTGGTCTGTACCTTCCCTCTCCTGGGTAGGTAGGATGAACATTATCAAGGTTATCAATCTGTTCAAGGTACTATATTTGCTAGAAATTATCCCAATTGCCTCCTCTAACTTTTCACCTGCACCACACATTAACATTAAAACACTAAAGTTTTTTGTTTTTTTTAAATATTATTTTTATTATTTCCATGATTTTCAATTAACATAATTGTCATTCAAAAAAAGACACAATCATTTTAATACCCAATCAGCCCCCCAAACCATCCCATATCCTGGTACACAAGAAGAAAAAAGAGTGACAGAAGGAGAAAAAAAGGAGGAATTATTTTCCTTTCTCTCTCATTTATCTTTTTCCCTTCTAACATCATGCCTTACGACAATAACTTTATCCCCAAGATCCAGTAGATCAATTCAACATCTCAACATCTCCATTTGTTACAGAAGTATGTATACCTCCCCTTTGAGATATAATAAGTTTGTTAATAAAGTAGCTAAATACTCTAAATACCATTTCCTAAGAATCTGTAATCTTGCCAGGAATAGTAGCTGTAACACAAGATCACAATCATCACCCTTCTTTAAGCCTGATACTCTTGAGAGGTCTCCCAAGATCATTAAACCCTGAGAATTCTCCAAAGCTATACTACAAACAGATTCAATATTTCCAACTACCGATAGCCAGTATCAATGCAATTTCAGGCATCACCACATCAATTGAATCAAATCAGCCTGATCAGCATTGCACCTAGGACAAGTGTCATTTTCTCTGTATTCCATACTATGTAATAATTTAGGAGTATAATACAAACGATGTACCAACATAAATTGTGAGAATCTATGTGAAAGTTTAAGTGACACACTACTGACCGACTCCTTTGAAAACTTCTCTCCATGAGACTATATCAGGATTCCCCAAATCTTTTCCCCACTTTCAAAAGAGGCTCTGTCACCAGATTATAAGTACCCTATCTCCTACATAATCTGATCGGCGCTGCAATGTGGATAACAACAGTGGTTTTTATTTTGAAAAACTATCAATTTTGAGCAAGTTATGCACAATATTAGATTTATGCTAATTGATTTCTTAATAGACAACTGGGCGTGTTTTTACTTTTTTACCAACTGGGCTTTGTAAAGAGAAGTGTATGACAGTGACCAATCAGCGTCATACACTTCTCTCCATTCATTTTTAGCAGTACTCGCAACACACCGTGATCTCACATACTCTCACATTAACTTTACCGAGGTGTCTTGAGAGTGAATAGACATTACCTCCAGCCAGGACGTGATGTCTATTCACACTCCCGACAATTCGGTAAAGTTTCTGTGAATGACAGCACAGCATGATCTCGCGAGATCACGCCATGCTGTGTGAGTAAGTCCCCAAGAAACTTTACCAAAGTCTCGGGAGTGTGAATAGACATTGCGTCCTGGCTGGAGGCAATGAAATCACGCTGTATTGCGAATACTGCTAAAAGTTAATGGAGAGAAGTGTATGACGATGATTGGTCAGCATTATGCACTTCTCTTTACAATGCCCAGCTAGTAAAAAAGTAAAAACACGCCCAGTTGTCTATTAAGAAAGTAATTAGCATAAGTCGAAAATTGTGCATAACTTACTCAAAATTGATAGTTTTTCAAAATAAAAAACACTGTTGTCATCTACATTACAGCACCAATCACATTATGTAGGAGATAGAGCACTCATAATCTGGTGACAGAGCTTACTAGATTATCTCTATTAACAAACATATTTAAGTCATTATACACCAATGACGTGACACCTTTTTTCCCCCGTTTTATATAGATTGATAATTATTTCCTCAGGCCCAATCTTAGATAATTCTTTATCACGTGTTGCTTCCCAAGCATGCATTTCTTGAAAATAGTGCAAATAGAGTGATCCACATAAATACTGAATACCCCCTGTAGTGTGTCCATTGCTTTAATTACCCCATTAATAAATAAGTGTGACAATTGAGTGAGACCCCATTCACACAACAGGGTTACTCGGACATGCGGCGGCCGTTTATTTAACGGTCGTCACACGACCGCAGTAATAACCATAGACCCCAAATGGGAATTTTCACATGGCAAATTTTTGAAACATTCCCTATTTTGCGCCATTCTCCTGGCTGCACGGCTCCCATAGAAGTCTATGGGGCCGTGTAAAGCATGGCCGTCACTTGGATGTGATCCAAATGATGGCCGGGATTTATTCCGCTCGCTCGCTTACTTACTTTTTCCTCCTCTTCACAGTTCGAAGTGCATGTGAGGAGGAGATGTGCTTCCGACCATAAGTCCGGTCGCCTGCTCATCCTGCCAAAGCTAGTGGCTAGTTGCAATGAAAACATGATCATAGCGCCACCGCTGTTCTGCCAGCAGGCATCCTAATATACTAACTTTACACACAATAAGCACCCAGGGGGAATAGTTCACCCGACTCGCATAGAGCATCTCACACTCTATAGGGCTCGGCACATCCATTCACTACACAGACAGCCCATTGGTTTAATTTGGCTTCATTTCTACTAAGATGGCACTGCAGTGAATTTAAAACTAGGGGCAACCCCTTTCTGAACTAATGGAAAAACCCTTGCATGCATAGTATACTGAGCAGTATAAGGCATATTAGGACATGAAGCCCACATCACTAACCTTGTACTACATAGCTTACAACATGGAGAGGTCTTGGCCTTTTAAAAACTCATCTATGTTTTTTAGATGTAGAGCTCTGTCAGTCATTTAATAATAATTATCATATCACAATGTGTTTTCTCTGGGTTTTCTGTAGGACTGCAGATAAATACAGCACCTAGGATCTAGTATTTAGGCAATGTCACTGAATCTAGTAAACCGGCCCAAAATAAATATTCTATTCTTTAAGAACTTTAGCTCAGGGCTGTATGTACAAAAAGAAAAATACTAGCGTCTTTTACCTTGATATCCTGTTTTAATTTGATCATGTTCTGCCCCATATTACAATTCAAAAGGTAAAACTGTAAAGGGTATGTGCACTTTTGCAAAAAAAAAAAATCTATTCAGTGCAGTCTTGATTTGAATTTTAGTTTTGCATTGAAAAGTTTTGGAATTGTGGAATTTACAGGATCAATTTATTCAGTATTGAGCATGAGCGCCACTCGCATTACTTACACGTCTTGGCATGCTATCAATGGGGTTATTAAACGTTGTCTGAGGAAACTTATGCCACACTAAATGCACTTGGGCACGCCAAATCATCAATATTGGCTGCTGGCAGCTCCCTTTGCAATTGCCGACCAATGACGTCCCAGTTATGTGCGATGGGAGACAAGTCCGGAGACGCTGCAGGCCATGACAGCACATTTAGGCCACGCAGGCGGCTGCCTGTGATTGGCTGTAGCGATCACATGGGATGAAATATCATCATAGGAGGCCAGACTAAAGAAGAAGCAGGGAACTCTGGGTAAGTATAACTTTTTTTATTATTATTCCGCCGCAAATGTCGCAACACACACCACTTTGTTACGGGTTTAAGCACCCTATTGAATTCAATGGGGAAAACGCACAACACAAGAGCAGCGATTCTGCAGCAATAATTGACTTGCTACGGCTATTAAAACGACACCGTAGTTCAATTTATGTGCGTTTTTCTGCTGTGTGGGGATGTGATTTGTTGAAATCTCACCCACACTGCTGTTACTGTAATATGCTGCAGATTTTCCGCAATGAAATCCATTGTGGAAAATCCACAGTGTTTACACCTAGTGTGTTCCTACGCCAAAAACTTGAGTAGCGCCAAATGCTAACCCCTTCTTTTTTACGAGCTTTGGATTTTGGTTGTTCTACAGAAATGCGTGTTTTATTGTGTTTGAGTGTCTCTATCCCTAATGCTGTTCTTTTCTTCAGACGACAGTATTTTTAAATTAAGCTAAGTATCTTCTATTTGCTTACTGGAGCAGAATAAAGGAAACAAATGACAATCATCTTTGTAAATTTCCTCCACTTAGACTTGAAGTAGCCTTTTCACATTAAATACAAGTCATATATTATTTTCAATGTAGCCCAGGATTCTGTTCATTAATATGCAAATGATCCTTGCAATAACACTAGTGTGCATTTCATCTACATATTGTAAGAAAGAAATCTCAAGGGTATGTTAAAGTTATAATGTACAGTATGAAAAGAACAATCATTTCAACCTTCAAGTTACATTTTTTAACCGTATATAGTTTTTGCAGCATGGCAGAAGTTTATTACACAGATATATTGTATCTCTTTTTGTGGTGGCCAGAATAAAATCAGTTTGGCCTATTACTGGGAATATTTGTAAAACATTTCATTCTGGTAAAGTGACTTACATCGTAAGACCTTGAACAACCAATTGTACATATAAAAGCTTTAGAGGATCGTGGTAAGCAAGAATAGATTTAGTGAATCTGGCACTTTTGCATTACATATCAGCGAACCGAGATTTCCTTTGGTTTTCTGATCTTTAGATTTAGCTGCTGTTCCTTTAGGCCTCATTCACACGACCGTAAGGATTTTTACTGTCCACAAATACAGATGCACTTCCATAGCCGTCCGTAATTGTGAAAGCACCCATAGACTTCTATGGGCGAGTCTGTGCCACAATTGCAGACAAGAATAGGACATGTTCTAGATTTTGCTGATCATTTCTTTGGCCCGGACAAACATCCGTAAATAATTACCTGATCCGTAATTATGGATGAAAACTTTGGTCATGTGCATGGGGCCTTAATGTCATGGTGCATGACTTGATGTTACCATTTTGAGAGGTTCGAGCTTTCATAGAACTGCCATAATTCTGCTATTTGCAGCTGTGGGGTAACACAACATTCCTTATTTCATGATTTGTTTCCCCATATGATCAGTTCATTCACGTGGCGTACATCAGCATCCTTGGGTGATGGAGGTCACATTACGCACACCCTAGCTGTCTAATAGGTATATTCCCTCATCCCACTATTTTTGGTTATTCCTCCCCGATCCTACCAACTTTTCTCATCTGATGAGCAATGATGTCAGCAGCTCCTTCTGCCATAAAGAACCTAGGGCTGTCAAATGACAGCACATATGTACATTCTCTTATTCTTGCCCTGAGGGAGCTTCATACAATTAACTTTTTGGCTCATCACATGATGCTTTCTATCAACAAAGAAAGCAATGATGTGTCACTACCATAAGAAACTTTTTACTTATAAAAACCTAAATATTAATATAATGCTATTGGTAACAAAAGTAATACACTCCTAATATATGGTATTTTCACTTTATATGCATTAGATAATTTTTCATTTCTTCTATCAAGATAAGTTGCCATGAATACATGGAGACATTTAAAGTCTCCACTCAAGGACCAGAATTTGATTAAAGAACCTTTGCTAAATTATGACAGACTTGTATGGTTGGTGAGTTCAGAACATATAGGTTTAGCCATTCAAACTATTCAGAATTGATTAGATCCTGCCCTTAAAAAAAAAATCCTGTAGTAATATTGAATAGCTGTATATTTTGCACACAAGCAATATGGAATAAAGAGCTATTTTTTTAAAGAATGCAAGACAATCAATAGGCAGAAAGCTTATTCAGCTCATCATAAAAACAGCTGTTTATGGAGAGTTTAGGTGTTCCCTTTGTAGACTTTTTGGCAACAAAAAAAACCAACATTAATTCTTTCTATAAAGTAGATCATCCTATAGATTTGGATATGTTCTCCTAAGATGGAATATGATATTTGCCTATCTTTCTCTTATCCAGAAATTACTGAGAATCACTGTCAAGGTCTGTAGCAGATTTGGAGTCCAAACGCTTAGAAGGCAGGAGGGTGTTTATACCAATAGTAGTTAAGTAACAGTCAACGTTCGGTACACAGATAAGCAACAACAGGTTATAGGATGAGGCAAAATTTGGGTCAGGAACAACACAAAATTGGTGAACAGATACACGGCAACAACAAGTTGTAAAGTGAGGTTGAAACATGGTCAGGAAAGAATACAAGTTCGGTACACAAATGAGCAGCAACAGTTTGTAAAGAGAGAGTAAGGAACTAGACTACAGCCGGTAAGCTCAATAGTCTGGAAATCAGGAAGTGCAAGGACCAAACTTTTAAAGCAAAGCAAAAGGATGAAATCGCTCAAGGAACGGAATCCAGAAAGGCAGATTCAGAAGTGGAGCTCATCAATGTTTCAGATGATTCAACGAGAAGAGTCACTGTCTGGGACACAGGAGTCTCTGGGTTCAAATTGTGACTTCCCTACTTTCAGGTAGTACTCTAGATGTGAATCAATATATAGACTCCACATACATTTGTAATAGGGGCTGGACACTGTTTATAATATAAACATCCCCCCCATGTCACCCAGGCAGCTCCATGAAATGATCCAACCACGAGAAAATAGAGCAGTTGAAGCCAATTGATATATAATTTTTTTTTTTAACTTTTATTCAACATATATCACAAACAATGTAAAAATACAAAAAGATAAGACTCTAGTAAGAAATGGCGGAAGTAGTAATAAATATTGTTGCTGATACATTTACATGGGGTAACAAAGTAACATGCAGTTGTTTATATAAAATACTGTATACCTCCCCTCACAAGGAGAAGATTTCCAACCTAGTGAGTATATAATAGGTCCATTACGCATATATATACAAAGGAGGATGAAGAAAAGTGACAGTGTATTATAAAGCAATAAGCATGACACCAGCCTTACCCATGGTCAGCAAACTAGGTGATAATGTCCGCTCCTCCACATAAACTCTGACGCGCGTTTCGCCACGAGTGCTTCCTCAGGGGGTTGTGCTAGCTTGTAAGGATATCTTTGATTAAATTATTTTACCTAGGAGCGTGAACATTGTCTTCTGGTTCCCAAGTATTCTCCTTAGAGCCATAACCGTTACATTAGATCAAGTACTGCAGCTTATCCGATATATTCTGGAGTCCAAGATCTTTTCAACAACATATTCTTATTCACCTTGAACATTCTTTTCCCATACACTTTGCACTGGTGGTAGAGGAGACAAATTGCAGCCCTGAAAAGGATTTTCAAAAAATGGCTTAAAAAGAGAGCAATGAAAAACAGGATGCTCCTCCATTGTCTCTAATTTGAGCAGAAATTTGACATGGCCCAATATATTTGTTCAATTTTGGAGAAGGTATTTTCAGTTTACATTTATTTGTGAAATGCCACGCTTTGTCCCCGATGCGAAAAGCAGGAGTTGCTTTCGGATGTTTATCAGCAGCCTGATTAAATATACTAGTTCACATTTTCCATATGTCTACTATATGTTGACATCATTTTTTGAACATTCTTTTATTTTTCTAGGATGTTACAAGGCTTAGAACATAAGCAGCAATTTCTCCTATTTAGAAGAAAATTTCAAAAGCCACTTTTTTTTTAGGACCAGTTCAGTTCTGAAGTGGCTTTGAGGGCCTATATATTAGAAACCCCCATAAAACACCCAATTTTAGAAATTGGACTCCTCAAAGTATTCAAAACAGCATTTAGAAAGTTTATTAACCCTTTAGGTGTTTCTCAGGAATTTAAAACAGAGTAAAAAAAAAATTTTCCCATTTTTTTTTCTGTAAAACAGAAGGATTACCAGAGAAACGCAACTCAATACTTATTGTTCAGATTCTTCAGTTTTTAGAAATATCCTCCATGTGGCCCTAGCGTGCTAACGGACTGAAACACAGGCCTCAGAAGCAGAGGAGCACCTAGATTATTTTGAGGCCTCCTTTTTGTTAGATTATATTTTAGGCACTATGTCAGGTTTGAAGAGGTCTTGTGGTCCCAAAACAGTGGAAATCCCTAAAAGTGAGCATTTAGACCATATGGTTTATTTGCTGCATTTGTGGAATTTAGGCTGTGAAATTGAAAATCTCATACTGTATTTTTTTCCGATAAAAGTTACATTTTTTAATTTGTACAAGGAATACAGAAGAAAAAACACCACAGCATTTAAAAAGAAATTTCTCCCGATTACGGCAATACCCCACATGTGGTCATAAACTGCTGTTTGGACAAACGGCATGGCTCAGAAAGGCAGGAGCGCTATTTGACATGTAGATTTTGCTGGATTGGTTTCTGGGCGCCATGTCGGATTTGCAGAGCTTCTGAGGGATCAATACAGGGGAAAGCCCTTAAAAGTGGAAACTACACCTCTTGAGGAATTCATTGTAGTTTTCATGTAGTGCATGCAGCTTTTTGATGAGCATTTATTCTATTATTTATGAGGCGTGGGGACTAAAAAGCAGCAATTCTACTATGTTTTTTTATTCCTTTTTTTACAGCATTCACCGTGCGCTATAAATGACATTCATTTTATTTTGGGGGCGATACGATTACAGTGATACCATATGTTTATAGTTTTTTTTATCTCTTACTGCGTTTGCATGATAAAATAATTTTTATAAAAAATCATTTACGTTTGGTGTTAACTTATCCTAAGAGCCATAACTTTTAACTTATCAAGAAAGTCGTGTGAGGGTTTGTTTTTTTGTGTAACGAACTGTAGTTTCGATCAGGACCATTTTTAGGTACATGCGACTTTTTGATCTATCTTTATTCCATTGTTTGGAAGGTGAAGTGACCAAAAAATTGTGATTCTGGTATGGTTTACACCGTGTTCCAAATTATTATGCACATTGGATTTAAGTGTCATAAACATTTAATTATTAGTTTAAACTCATGGATGGTATTGTGTCTTAGGGCTCTTTGGATCATTGTAATCAATCTCAGACACTTGTGATAATTAGTTTGCCAGGTGTGCCCAATCAAAGGAAAACTACTTAAGAAGGACGTTCCACATTATTAAGCAGGCCACAGGTTTCAAGCAATATGGGAAAGAAAAAGGATCTCTCTGCTGCTGAAAAGCGTGAAATAGTGTAATACCTTGGACAAGGTATGAAAACATTGGATATTTCAAGAAAACGTAGGCATGATCATCGTACTGTGAAATGATTTGTGGCTGATTCAGAGCACAGACGGGTTCGTTCAGATAAAGGCATAATGAGGAAGGTTTCTGCCAGACAAATTAATAGGATTAGGAGAGCAGCTGCTAAAATGCCATTGCAAAGCAGCAAACAGGTATTTGAAGCCGCTGGTGCCTCTGGAGTCCTGCAAACCTACAGGTGTGGGATCCTCCAGAGGTTTGCAAGTATTCATAAAGCTATTATTCGGCCACCCCTAAACAATGCTCACAAGCAGAAACGGTTGCAGTGGGCTCAGAAATACATAAAGACTAATTTTCAAACCGTGTTGTTTACTGATGAGTGCCATGCAACCCTGGATGGTCCAGCTGGATGGAGTAGTGGATTGTTGGTGAATGGCCACCATGTCCCAACAAGGTTGTGACATCAGCAAGGAGGTGGCAGAGTCGTGTTTTGGGCTGGAATCATTGGGAGAGAGCTGGTAGGCCCCTTTAGGGTCCCTGACTGTAAAGGATCTGCCAGACACATCTTCTGTGTCGACGCCCGTGGTTAATCAGTCTGCACGTGCTCCTAAGTCTGATAGAGTGACTGGATCTGCTACCACTCAGGCTGGTAGGCTAAGGAGTGGGAGAACCTATCACAGCCTGGCCAGAAGGTTCTAGCTCCCGCCCTCGGTCTATTTATACCTTCATTTCCTGCTTGTCTCTGCCTGTGATTCTTTCCTGGTTTCCTGGCTCTGCTGTTCCTGCTATTATTATTGACCTTGCTTCATTTTGAACCTGGCTTTACTGACTACGCTCCTGCTCTGCGTTTGGTACCTCGTACACTCCTGGTTTGACTCGGCTCGTTCACTACGCCTGTTGCTCACGGTGTTGCCGTGGGCAACTGCCCAATTTCCCTTAGCTTCTGTGTACCCTTGTCTGTCTGTCGTGCACATATTGAGCGTAGGGACCGTTGCCCAGTTGTACGCCGTCGCCTAGGATGGGCCATGCAAGTAGGCAGGGACTGAGTGGCGGGTAGATTAGGGCTCACCTGTCTGTCTCCCTATCCCGTCATTATACTGACGGTGTGAAAATGACCTCCGCAAAGTACGTAGAGTTTATGACTGACCACTTTCTTCCGTGGTACAAAAAGAAGAACCGTGCCTTCCATAGCAAAATTATCTTCATGCATGACAATGCACCATCCCATGCTGCAAAGAATACCTCTGTGTCATTGGCTGCTATGGGCATAAAAGGTGAGAAACTCATGGTGTGGCCCCCATGTTCCCCTGACCTCAACCCTATTGAGAACCTTTGGAGCATCCTCAAGCAAAATATCTATGAGGGTGGGAGGCAGTTCACATCAAAACAGAAGCTCTGGGAGGCTATTCTGACATCCTGCAAAGATATTCAAGCAGAAACTGTCCAAATACTCACAAATTCAATGGATGCAAGAATTGTGAAGGTGATATCAAAGAAGGGGTTCTTTGTTAACATGTAACTTGGCCTGCTAAGTTTTTTTTTGATTGAAAGAGCTTTTGATTTCTGTAAATATAACCTCCTGATGCTGCAAATTCAACAAATTACCATTTTAGTTCTCTTTACAACCTTTAAAATGTTTTGATTTCTGTTGTGCATAATAATTTGAAGCAGTGCATTTTGAGTTTTTTACTTCTAAAAAAAAATCTGTTATCTTTAGGAGATTTGTTCAATAAAATTTGCATTATACTCCAACGGTTGATGGCTTGCATCGACTATTTAAGAAAATCAGCGAAAAATAACATTTGCATAATAATTTGGAATGCGGTGTATTTTATTTTTTATGGCATTCAGTGTGCGGGATAAATAACAAAATACTTTTGTAGTTCAGGTTGTTACGGAAACAGTGATACAAATTATGGATAGTTTATTTATTTATTTTATTTATATTTTTAATAATAACTTTTATTTTATTGCTTTAAAACGTGTTATTTTTTTATTTTTATACAACTTATTTTTGCTTTTGTATTTTGTCCCACTAGGGGACTTGAGGGCAGGAGGCCCTGATCGCAATTCTAATACACTGCACTACATGCGTAGTGCAGTGTATTAGAGCTGTCAGCTACTCGCTGAAAGCAAGCATAGTGGGTCTTGACTTTGTCAGGACCCACTAGGCTTCCGTAGATGGCATAGCGGAGGCCATTGTTAGGTCTCAGGATGCCGTATCAACCTTCCCCGCCCGCAATAATATCGCAGGATGTCAATGGTGCTTTAGCACATAAGAAGCCGCAAACGCTATTGAACATGGCTTCTAAGGGGTTAATCAGCAGGGACAACGCGATCGGTCCCCGCTGAAGGAGCTGAGGCAACTGCTGTACGAGACGCTCTAGTTAGTGTGACCTAATAGTAGGTCATGGAGCATTAAGAGTGTGAAGTTTTATTAAGAGCACAAACCATACATGAATAAAACAATTTGGGGATATCATTCTTAAAGCTTTGCCAGCAAGGAACGAAAAATGTCCAGGCAGCTTAGAAGCATGGACTAGAAGCAGAGAAGCATGGACTAATTTAAGAACATCAAGTCGTGCTGCTTCTGATACATACAAACAATAAAGTCGCATCCAGAATCCATTTTTGAAGAAGAGCTTGACTGTCCTTCCATTATGACTGAGCAGTGAGTCTTTTTCATATTCATCCTTAACCCCTTGGTCATGTAAGTCTGTGTGGCAGCCGTCAAGGGCAAGCATGGAGCATGCTCAATACTGAGCGGGTGTCGTCTGTATGTTACGTCGCAATAAGTAATTTTCATATCCATCCTTTACTCCTTGGTGACATGTCACTTGACTGTGCATAACAGCCGTCAAGGGAAAACATGGAGCGTGCTCACAGGCTGAGCGCACTTTATATTGAGCGGGTGTCGGCTGTATGTTACAGCTGACACCCCGCTGCAACGGGCGGAATCAAAGATCACTTAGATTATGCCTGTGTAACCACTTAGATGCTGTGGTCAATAGCCCTTAAAATAAGGGGGTGGCCCCCTCGATGTACCATTGCCCCCAACGTGTCATGATCATGGTGTGCCAATGGTTTTTATGGCAGCCTGGGGGCCTAAAGAAGGTCTGCTATCTTTGTACACCTATGACACCCTGCTTCCCCTTGAAGTCAGTCTTCCATTCATCCACAAGAAGAATTCAAACCAGGTTATATGCTCCTCTACGTCAAGCCTAGTAAATATTTCATCTGTAAAAAGCTTTTCAAATAATTCTGAAATTAAAGGGAGAGGATATCGGTTTTTAACTATAACGTTATTAAGCTGTCTATAGTCAATGCATTGAAAAAAGGTGAAATCTTTCTTCTCATGAAAGAAAAAATATACTCCAGAAGGAGATGTAGATGGCTGGACAAAGTCTTTTTTCAAAATCTCGTCCAAATATTCCCATAAGGCTTTTACTAGTGGTTAAAAAAGACAGTAGATATGACCAAAGGATATTTTATCTTCGGGTAACAATACTATTGGGCAATAATATAACAGATATGGAGGAAGCTTATATGCATATTTTTTTTTTATCACAGAGATCATGAAATTCTTCATATTTTGATGGTAATGAAAAATCTGAAAGTTCAGACATTGATGTGCACTCAGGTAGTGAAGAAGTAGGTTTAGGCAGACAATTTAGCTGACAATATTTAGAGAGAAAATGTATGCAACCTGTTTCCCAATCGATTGATGAATTGTGAGTAGATAGCCAAGGAATCCCTAAAATAACTGGAATCAGTTGAAAATGAATAGCTTCTGGATGAGAACTTGAATCTTAAAGAGATGATTGTCTTAAAAATATGAAAGATACAATTTGAAGTAGGATATAGTAAGAATGAACATTTGTTTGTGGACTGGTTCCAAACACCCTGTAGGGAGATGGCTAAGTCTCTAATTTGTAGAGCTGGTGACAGGAAAGATTTAAGCGGGGGTGAAGATTTGTTAGCATTCAAAAATACCCATATAGAATGAGTTAGTAAGCTGGGGATAGTGAGTGATACAGTAAGAGTTTCTTTAAATACTGTAAGAACAAGAATCTTAGGGGGACTGGAGAGAAAACTTCCTCGACTTGTACTCAAGGTTTATGGGTTGGTTTTCTTAGCTAATCAATGACCCTGTTGAAGCGTACAGCTCTATAATAGATGGAAGTGTTGGATAGTCTAATGACTCTCTTGTTGTCTGGCCTGATGAGCATCTTGTAAGCTATTCTGGGACGCTTAGACCGCCATACAAATTTAGTGAGAATTTTCAATGAATTGTATAGAAGTCCCGGAGGACAATGGGAAGGGGTCGGGAATATATACATCTACTGAGGGATAATAATGCATTTTTTTCAGCCCAGCCTAGAGATAAAGGGTATGGAACATGACTCAATAATTCTAGAATTTATTTTTTAATAAGGGTCTATAGTTCAAAGAGTATAGAGCTTCTAAGTCTGCTGATATGTTTAAGACCAAAAAACAAATATCAGTGACAGACTAGTCAAATGGAGAACCTTAAGCTAGTGAACATTTTTCCTTAGGTGAAAATAAAATGTTTAGAACCTGTGACTTTCCTTCATTTATTTTGAAGTTAGAAATATAGCCAAAGTGGTCAAATAATGATATAAGATATGGTAGGACTAAAATAGGAGTTATTATTATCATAAGTAAAAAAAAATGAGTGAAAGGCTGGTAATTTATGATCCCTGTCTTTAGAGGTTAAACCAGCTATTTGAGGAGTTTGGTGTATTTATTAAAGAAGGGTTTATAGTGTTAGGATGAAGAGGAGGAAATAAAGTGGACATCCCTCTCAGGTGCCATTAGGGATTTCAAATGTTAAGGAGACAGAACTATTGATTGACATTTTGTCAGTGGGTTTTCAGTACAATGCATGGATAGCTTCAACAAGGTAACAGAATGTTACATTTTATTAGAGCAGCTCTCATGAATTGCCAAGACACTCTCTCAAAGGATTTTTCTGCATTCATGCAGAGAAGGATCACCTTTGTGTTTGTGCATTATGGGGGATACAAACTTACTTGGCCAGGATCTATTAGAGATATGAGTAAAAGTAATATTCTGAGTCCTCGGAATTTGGCAAATAGTTTAGATCACAACTTAATAACGAGATTGGTATGTACTTGATAAAAAGGTTTGAGAGGTAAAAGGAATATCTTGGAGTGCTTCATTAAATTGCTTAGTTAGGTATGGGAGGAGGATTGTTTGGTTTCAACTGTATTATTATTGAAAGGCTTTTCAAAATACACACAAGACATAAAGACGTATGGGCAGGCCATACGACCCATGTGACATTGTTCAACAGGTAGACATAGAAAACAACTCAAAGTCACATTTCAAAACTTCAATCAGTACCTATAAGAAATTATTACATTTCAAAACACTATTAGAAAATCCAATCGGAAAAGACAAGACACAGGGAGTAAGGCAAAGGGGGGGGGGGAGAAGAAAACAAAAAAGATCAGTCAAAGGTCTAACTCTGAGATATCGGCAGCCAATACTTATCCCAAGGGTCCCAAACTACTTTAAATCTGTCCAGCGTGTTGTCAAGTAGGCCGTCATATGTTCCATAGTGCGAATGTCCCTAATCCTAGTCAGTAAGTCAGTGTTAGAAGGAAGTGAAGTTTGTCTCCATTTCCAAGCAATCAGAGTTTTAGCAAGAGTAAGAAAGTGACGAAAAAGTCAAGCTGAAGGCTTCTCCAATGACCTAGGAGGAACATTCAATAGATGAAGAGGGTCAAGGGGAATATCCTGCTGCAACACCGCCACCGCCAAATTCCTAACCTCCAGCCAAAACTGTTGCACCAGGGAGCAGCTCCAAAAGATATGGAACAGATCTCCCCTCTGATCTCGACATCGCCAACAATCCGACGGGATATCCGGGATTGAAGCTATGCAAGATGGCATATGATACCAGAACATAAGGATTTGTTATTGATTTTCTTTGTATGTTCTACAAAGGGAAGTTTTAGCTGCTTGTGACCAGATGATTTGCCATAACGAGAAAGGAATGGATTTATCCAACAGGGTTTCCCATTTTGACATATATCTATGCATAGGAGGAGAGGAATTATCTGGAGAGAGTAGTATTGTGTAAATGGCGGATATAAGCCCCTTAGTAGTGGTAGTATGGTAACAAAATTATTCAAAGCTGGTAGGTTGAGTGACCCAAGTGGTTCCGAAGGTTTGTTGCATGTAATGCCAAATTTGAAGATCGTGGAAAAAAGCAGAAGAGGGGATGTTATGATGCTGTTAGAAATAAGAAAACGGATGAAGATCAAGCGTATGAGGATCAACCATGTTGGCCAGGTGGAACACTTCTGCCCCAATCCACAATCGGACCATTCGGGAAGTAGTACCCACTGGAATAGTAGGAGTATATAGAACCTAGGTCAATGGCGGACAATCTGACGCCAAGTGAAAGCGTCTTTTGCAGGCTTCCCAAACTGCTCTCTGAAAGTGAATGGGACCCAGCAGAGACGAAGAAGGCAAGGCCAAAGGGACGCCCCATAACAGAGAGTTAGGATGAACAGGTGCCATCCACAATTTCTCTATTTCAGTCCACTTGGTGTATGCCCTAAGGAACATCCAACAGGGTATGCGACGGAGATGAGACACCCAGTAATACTTCACAACTTCAGGGACAGACAACCCCCCCGCAGATTGGCCAGACAATAAAACAGATTTTGGGATTCTATGTCTGCCGGAGTGCCATATGAACCTGAGGATGGAAGACTGCAATGCCCTCAACTCCCCCATGGGAAATTCCACTGGTAGAGTCTCAAAGAAATATAATAGTTTAGGGAGCAGGGTCATTTTGACCACTGCAATGCGTCCAAAAAAAGACATGGTGAGAGAACACCACCTGGCCATAAGTCTACGCAGTTCTACAAAGAGAGGAGCAAAATTGGCCTTGTAAACTGATGTGTACGAGGGGGTGAGTTGGACTCCTAAATAAGTCAGGGAGACCTCTTTCCAAGTGTAAGTGTAGTTTTGTTTGAGGAGCAAAAGAGTGTGCTATGGGACATTAATAGGGAGTGCTTCCGTTTTAGAGGTGTTAGTTTTATAACCTGAAAGCCTCCCATTCCTATGGATAACGTTAGTAAGGGTGGGTAGAGAGGTATGAGGCTTAGTGATAGTCAAGAGAACGTCATCTGCAAATAATGAGACCTTGAACTCTTTATCTTGTATTTCGACCCCCGCTATATCTATGGATTCCCGTATTTGAGCTGTAAGGAGTTCAATACAGAGCACTAATAGAAGAGGTGATAATGGGCAACCCTGACGCGTGCCATTCCAAATCTGGAATGAAGGGGAGGTGGAGTGCGGAAGTTTAATTGCTGCCGTAGGATTGGATTAAAGACCATGCAGAGCCGTCAAGAAGGGACCCGAAATCCCATTACGAACCACAGAGTTTCAAACATGAACGTCTACCCCTAGAGATCAAACGCCTTCTCTGCATCCATGCTAAGAAGAATCGCTGATTCCTCTTGCTTGTGAAGGGCATCAATAATATCAAGGGCCCTCCTCGTGTTGTCTCCCTCTTGTCTAAGGGGCACAAGACATTAAGTCTATTTGCAAGGAGACGAGTAAAAAATTTTAGATCAGAATTCAAAAGATTCTATAATTGGAGCAATCTGCGTGCTCCTTACCCGGTTTACAGATCAGGGTAATGGGAATACAGAAACGTTTGAGGGATGGTAGAACCCTGTAGGAAGGTGTTAACCCCTTAGGCCTTATTTACACAAACGTGTTAAATGTCCGTGTGATGGCCTTTGAAACAGCGGCCGTCCCACGGACCTATGTAATTCAATGTGGCCGTTCACACAGCCGTTGTTTCAATGGACCGTGTGAAGGGTTCGTGGGAAAATAGGACATGTCCATTCTTTTCACGCATCACGCATCCCTCCATAGACTCTCAACTATGGGGCATGCGTGACATCGTGTCCTGCAGCACTGAGCATGGATCCACCTCGGACATTCAAAACTGCATTTTTTCATGTCCGAGATGCGCAGCGTTCGTGTGAATCAGGCCTTAAGTACGCAGCCTAGTTTGCGCCTTAAGGCTCAGAGCCCATTTTTCAAATCTGACATATTTCACTTTATATGGTAATAACTTCAGAATGCTTAAACCTATCCAAGGGATTCTGAGACCGTTTTCTCATGAGACATTGGGCTTTATGTTAGTGGTAAAATTTGGTCGATATATTCAGTGTTTATTTGTGAAAAATTGCAAAATTTAGAAAAAATTTAATTTTTCTGAATTTAAATGTATCTGCTTGTAAAACAGATGGTTATACCACCAAAAATAGTTACTAGTTTACATTTCCCATATGTCTACTTTAGATTGGCATTGTTTTTTGAACATTCTTTTATTTTTCTTGGACATTACAAGGCTTAGAACATAAACAGCAATTTCTCATATTTTTAAGAAAATTTCCTAAGCCTTCTTTTTAAGGTACCTGTTCAGTTCTGAAGTGGCTTTAAGGGGCCTATGTATTAGAACCCCCCCCCCCATAAAACACCCCATTTTACAAACTAGACCCCTCAAAGTATTCAAAACAGCATTTAGAAAGTTTTTTTTTTACCCCTTCAGGCATTTCACAGGAATTAAAGCAAAGTGGAGGTGATATTTGCAAAATTTAATTTTTCTTGCTGAATTTAAATTTTATTAAAAAAAATTCTGTAACACAGAAGGTTTTACCAGAGAAACACTACTAAATATGTATTGTTTAGAAATGTCCCACATGTTGCTCTAGTGTGCTACTGGACTAAAACACAAACCCCAGAATCAAAGAAGCACATTTTGGGGCCTCTTTTTTTATTACAATATATTTTAGGCAGCATGCCAGGTTTGAAGAGGTGTTCAGTTGCCAAAACGGTAGGAATCCTCCCAAAAGTGACCCCATTTTGGAAACTACACCCCTCAAGGAATTAATTTATGGTTGTTGTTACCATTTTTACCCCACAGTTTTTACACAGCACAAATTTGAATTGGGCTGTGAAATTATTTTTTTTTTTTTTCCAATAATATGTTATTTTTCATCACAATTTCTTATTTTTGCAGGGAACAAAATACCACAATTTGTTGCCCAATTTCTCCTGAGTGCAGCAATACCACATTTGTGGCAATAAACTGCCGTTTTGGCCCATGGGAGGCCTCAGAAGGGAAGGAGTGCTGTGTGTTCTTTGGAGCACAGATTTGGCTGGATTGGTTTCCGGGTGCCATGTCGCATTTGCAGAGCCCCAGAGGTATCAAAGCAATGGAAAACCACTAGAAGTGACCACATTTTGGAAACTACACCCCTCAAGGAATTCATTTATTGGTGTTGTGACCATTTAGACTCCATTGTTTTTTCACAGAACTTATTTGAATTGGGCTGTGAATTAAAACAATTTCGGTTTTTTTCCAATAATATCTAGTTTTGGCTCAAAATTTCTTATTTTCATAAGAAATAAAATACCCCATTTTGTTGCCCAAATTGTCCTGAGTGTAGCAATACCCCATTTGTGGTGATAAACAGCCGTTTGGGCCCATGGGAGGCCTCAGAAGGGAAGGAGAGCTGTGTGTTCTTTGGAGTGCAGATTTTGCTGGATTGGTTTTCGGGTGCCATGTCGCATTTGCAGAGCCCAATAGGTATCAAAGCAATGGAAACCCACCAGAAGTGACCCCATTTTAGAAACTAAACCCCTCAAGAAATTCATTTATGGGTGTTGTGACCATTTAGACACAACAGTTTTTCCACAGAACTTATTTGAGTTGGGCTGGAAATGAAAAAATATGTATTTTTTTCCAATAAGATGTAGTTTTGGCTAAAAATTTCTTATTTTCACAAGGAATAAAATACCACATTTTGTTGCCCAATTTCTCCTGAGTGCGGCAATACTCTATTTGTGGTGATTAACTGCCGTTTGGGCCCATGGCAGAGCTCATAATGAAAGGAGCACCATTTGGCCTACTGGTGATTTTCTGGTGCAAAATCACGTATGCAGAAGCCCCTGAGGTACCAGTACATTTGAAACTCCCGAGAAGTGACCCCGTTTTAAAAACTACACCTCTTAAGGCATTCATCTAGAGTTGTAGTGAGCATTTTGACTGGAGAAATACACCCCATAAACTGTAATGTGGGTTCTCCTGGGTATGGCAATACCCTCAATGTGGCTGTTAACAGCTGCCTGGGCACGCAGCATTGCTCAGAAGAGAAAGATGAGGGGGATAAGCTGTGCAGAGTGCATCAGGTTAAGTAAAACTGGGGTAGATTAAAAATCAAGGGATGTATCATAAATGTTAAAAAACTCTTTCATACAGAGCCCTGGTTTTTCGGAAAAACGTGTCACATTGATATATTGTGCCCTTTGTTATCCCCCTCTTATAGCAGACTTTGCACCTCTTTTGACTTTTCCCCTTCTTGCCAGTTTGGGGAACTTCTCCTGGAAATTGTTGCCCTGGTACGATGCATGAGGCCTTGCTTCCAGAAGTACTGGGTGCCCCCCCTTCTTGGTCCCTAAAAATTAGGTTCTTGATAACCACCTCTTGAAATTCCAGGAGAAATTCCTCTCTGGCCTGTACATCGACGTAGCACGTACGCATTGTACAATGCCATCTGTATGATGTGCACGGCCAGCTTCTTATACCACACCGCATGGCGCTGTAGGGCTTCAGGACCTGATCTGCCAAGTCCACCCCTCCCATGAACCTATTGTAGTACAGGATGCAGTCTGGTTTGGGGGTCTCTGTACTGGTACCTCGTCCTGGTACATGGTTACTGGTGTGGCCATGTATTGTTGTCAATACAAGGACATCTCTCTTGTCCTTGTACTTGACACACAATAGGTTGCTGCTAGAATGTGCCCTGCTCTCACCCATTCTGAGTGTTTGCCCAAGCAGAGTCTTAGGGAGGCCTCTCAGATTTCTTCTAGCAGTGCCGCATGCCGCAGTACTTCTGCAAGCGAGGAACTTGAAGAGTGGGACGCTGGTATAAAAATTATCCAGGTAGAGGTGGTAACCCTGGTTTAGCAGTGGGTGCACCAAATCCCACACAATTTTTGCATTAACTCCCATTAAGTGGGGGGGGGAGGGTCATTCTGGTCGCTGAATACTGGTGTCCTTCCCGTCATATATCCTAAGTTTGTAGGTATACCCTCATGCACTCTCGCACAGCTTATACATCTTCATGCCATAGTTTGCCCTCTTACTCGGCAGGTACTGGCCGAATTGAAGCCTCCCTTTAAAATGTACCAAGGACTCATCAATAAAATTACAAATCTTGGGGGTGTATGCTTGGGAAAACCAGGCACTAAAACGGTCTAATAGGGGTCTCCGTTTATACAAACGGTCAAAACTGGGGTCATCTCGGGGTGGGCACTGCTCATTATTAGTATAATGTAAGAAGCAAAGTATTGCCTCATTTTTTATTTATTTTTTGGTTATAGTTCAGTTCTGAAGTTGCTTGAGGAGCCTATATATTAGAAACCCTATCAAACACCCCATTTTAGAAACTATACCCCTCAAAGTATTCACAACAGCATTTAGAAAGTTTATTAACCCTTTAGGTGTTTCACAGGAATTTAGAGCAAAGTAGAGGTAAATTAACATATTTCCTTTTTTTTTCCAGAAAATCCTATTTATTCAATTTTTTTCTTCACGTTAAGTGTGACAAATTTAACCATGGTTATATATGTAGGGAAGAAAAATAAGTAGTGGTAATAGTGCAGGTGTATACAGCTCACAGTTACGTAGAAGTTGTTCTCTGTCAAGTACCGTACCAAGTAGGTCCCCACTATACTTGACTTCCAGTGAGGTCTGCAGGAGATATAAAGTCGGCTCATCCATTAATGTGGAAAGTAGCATAAAGGGGGTGAGAAACACTGGGAGAGAGACAAACCAGGGACGTAAGACAAATATCATCAAAATAAAAAAAAAACACATGTAGCCAATGCACATCAGTTATAAAAGTATAAAGTACTATCAGGGGAAGTAAGTTACCCTGAGGTGGGCGATATTAAGGGAAATGAAAGCTTGTAATATAGTATTACACTTTGCAACTCTCTCCGAAAACAGAGGAAGAACTGCAAAAATTCTACCCAAGCAAGAGAGGGTTCGGGCAAGAGTAATCAATTAACCACGGTTGAGAAGTTGTAAAAGCACGTAATTACCCACATGTTCTGTACAGAGTACAGCGGGGACCACACATGCAGACAGGTATACGGGATGTCACTAGAGCAAGAACCAGAGATTATGTCACAGGTCAGGTCACGCACGGCCACATCTAGAAACGGGGGCACTATTTTAAAATTAGGTCAATTAGAAAGTTGATCTTGCATCCAAGCCAAACTCAATATCAAATATAATGTTAGTTTCTCCTGGCTCAAATACCCACAATATATCTCTCAGACTGGAGCAGGTAAAACTAAATTGGGTATGATCCAACAAATTCCCTAAATGACATATATAAAGTACAGTTAAGTTTACCGCTCAGACGGCACTGGTAACAGTCCAATATCATATAGTATGGACATTCTCTCCCAGAAAAATGCAGTGGACAATCCGCAATGAGGGTGTGGATATGAATTCTTATCCCTGTAGTCCCACAGAGCTCTGTATCATCTCTCGACGTTCAAAGAACTCCTGGTATGAAAAGGATCTGGGGCAAGCCGGAAGGGCGAAACACAGGGTCGGGCGAGAGTGTTTGGTGTGCCGCCTACAAATTTACTTACCTTGATGCTTTTATTTCTTGTTACTTCTGTGAGTATGGATTAAACTTAGTGTGGAGCAATCTTTTTTCAGAGGGTATTGCACTATGTGTCTTCCTTTTTCCATCTATTAGAGACATAAGATCCTTTTCCTACCAGGAGTTCTTTGAACGTTGAGAGATGATACAGAGCTCTGTGGGACTACAGGGATAAGAATTGCCATCCACACCCTCATTGGATTGTGGATTGTCCACTGCATTTTTCTGGGAGAGAGTGTCCATACTGAATGATATTGGACTGTTACCAGTGCAGTCTGAGCGGTAAACTTAACTGTACTTTATAAACTCAATATCAGCAGGAAAGTTTATCTCGGAAAACCCCTTCAAGAAGCTTTTATGATAAATTTGTCAATGAATCCTTTATGACGTTGTTGCCATATATAACCAGTTCTGAACTGCATAAATCTGAATCCCAGCATTAGAGTTATAAGGGACCAATTTTGCGAGCCTCCATTATGGGGACTGCGACAAATGAGTCTTTTGATTTAGCAAAGCGGAGCCCCATCACAGCAAAATAGGATTATCACTTTGGGCATTCAAGGAGTTAATTCCTTAGGAGACACAATGAGGAATCTTCATTTAATAATGGATGTAAAGGAGATAACTTGTCCAAGAGAAATTTTAATGTGGTTTCTTTAAATAACTAGTCTCTAGGTTATAGAGGAAGAGGAAATAATGTAAGGTTATTAGGATTCTCTATGGGTAGAGAAGGGCTAAATTGTGCTAAGTTCATAGAGGAATGCTTTAAACAAAACTTAGACAACAAAGGGCTGTCAAACTGTTCTGGTGTAAAGAGGGCACACAGCCAGGGGTGGGATCTGGCCAATTTGCCCCGATTCTCTCAAACCGGTTGTCAAAATTACAGCCGGTTCGGAGTATCAGGGTGAAGCGGGACCGATAGCCAGTACCCTGCACTCAATTGTATACGAGTCCTTAGGATGTGGAAACAACCGATTGGTGTAGCGCTGCCTGGCAAGGCATGGGAACTATTAGTTTCTTGTCATTTGTCGCTTTAGCAATGATGCAGTGACGCTATGCGTAATTCTGCTGGATGAAGCCTGGTCTCTAACCAGACCTGCATCGCTGGAGGATGGCATGGGAACAGGTGGGCATGTAATGTTTTTTTTTTCCTTTCAGCGGGCAATGTTAACAGCACTATCTGCAGGGGGCACCATCTGCAGGGGGCACTATCTACAGGGGCACTAAGTACAGGAGGCTCTATGAGGGACACTATCTACAGGAAGCTCTATGAGAGGCACTATCTACAGGGGGCTCTATGGGGGCACTTTCTACAGGGGGCTCTATGAGTGGTATGATCTACAGGGAGCTCTATATGGGACACTAGCTACACTAGGCATTGTGAATGACACTATCTACAGGGGGCTCTATATAGGATACTAAATACAGTGGGCCTTGTAAATGGCACTATCTACAGGGGCTCTATATGGGATACTAAATACAGTGGGCCTTGTAAATGGCACTATCTGCAGGGGGCTCTGGGAGTGGTACTGTCTATAGGGGCACTGTGTGTGTATGATGCTTTATTTTACAGTGTTTGACAGAATTTTTTATGGGCACAGTGTATAGTACTATTATATTCAGGGGTACAGTGTATGGTGCTATTATTTTCAGGGGCACGGTGTCCAGTGCTATTATATTCAGTGGCATAGAGCGTGGAACCATGAGAATTTTATCTTCATTTATAGGTGCGAAAATGTTGGAAGAGTAAGGAATCGAAGACTGCAGAAATGGGTCGTGGCCAGGAGATGTCATCATGGAGGTCTGGACCGGATGGAGAAGAAAACAAAAAGAGAATGACTCCAATCTGAGAAGACATCCCCTGTGAGTATACTGTATGTGCATGTTTATTCTCTCTGTGACTAATCAGTACTGTAACCACTGTATGATCTTCAGCAAGATGATGGGTGTAAGCATTCTCTTTTGTAAAATAGCAACTCCCAGCATATCCTTACTCTTGTTCAGGCCACACTGGGAGCTGTAGTTTTATGCCATACAAACTTATATTGCAGTGGTTAGAGTTGTTGTCTGATCATGGGGTGATTTTTCATACTGATGACCTACAGTATACACAGAATAGGTCATCAGTATATGATGGGGGGGGGGGGGCACCCGGACCCATACCGATTATACACTGATTACCAATCCTGGTGACCTATTCTCTGTGATAGTAAGGAGTTAGGCAGGTTTAAAATATGAGTAATTGTGAAAGGGGAAGTTTTTAGATTCATTGGGTTGAATATATCTAGGTAGGTATGTTGGGGATTTTGTGACACTAAATTTCACACTCTTGTTTAAAAAATTTCGATAAAAGGTTGAGTCTGGAAAGCTACTGTATGCCTCTTGCTCTTGCTATGGCCAACAGGATTGCTTTGATAAAGATGATCTTGCTATTTTAGTTGATGTTCTTGCTATACAGCTCTCCAATATGGCTTGGCAACAATATTTTTAAAATGCTTGAAAACATGTTTAGTAACTTAATTTGGTTAGGAAAGCATCAAAGAATTAACCCATTAGTGACCAGCGTATTTTAGGCCCTAATGACTAAGCTATTTTTTTCATTTTTCTATAGTCACATTCAAAGAGCTATAGCTTTTTTACTTTACCATCAACATAGCTGTATGAGGACTTGTTTGTTGCAGGCTTAGTTGTACTTTTTAATGTCACCATCTTGGGGTCTATATTTTTTTGATTAACTTTTATTAAATTTTTTTTGGGGGGAATAGAAAAAAACCTGAAATTCCGCTCTTGTTCTATGCGTTTTAAATTCACGCCGTTCACTGTGCGGCATAAATAACATGTTACCTTTATTCTATGGGTCTGTACAATTACGGCAATACCACAGATGTATAGGTTTTTTAAGTTTTACAATTTTTGCACAATAAAAGCTTTTTTGAACTAAAATTATTTGTTTTTGCATTGTCGCTTTCCAAGAGCCGTAATTTTTTTTATTTTTCCATCAATTTAGTCATATGAGGACCTTTTTTTTGCAAAACGAGACATAGTTTTGTTTGGTACTGTTTTGGGGTGCATGGGACTTATTGATTGATTTTTATTATGACTTTTTTGGGGGGCAATGAAAACAAAATAGCAATTTCGCTGTTGTTTTTTGTGGTTTTTTTTATGGCATTCACCTTGAGGTTTAAATTACATGTTAACTTTATTGTTTGGTTCATTACGGTTGCAGCAATACTATATACAGTGGATACAAAAAGTCTACACACCCCTTTTAAAATGCCAGGTTTTTGTCATCTTACAAAACACGTCCAAGATGAATCATCTCAGAAATTTGTCCCCTTTTAGGCTATGTTCACACGGGGTATTTTGCCGAGTTTTTTGACGCAGAAACCGCGTCGCAAAACTCGGCAAAAACGGCCCGAAAATGCCTCCCATTGATTTCAATGGGAGGCGTCGGCGTCTTTTTCCCGCGCGCAGTAAAACTGCCTCGCGGGAAAAAGAAGCGACATGCCCTATCTTCGGGCGCTTCGGCCTCTGACCTCCCATTCACTTCAATGGGCGGTAGAGAAAGCGCATTTCGCGCTGTTTTATGCCCGCGGAGCTGAATGGCCGCGGGCGAAAAACGGCGTGAAAACTCCGCGAAAATCGGCGTGCAGGGAGTGGAATATCTGCCTCAAACTTCCAAACGGAATTTTGAGGCAGATATTCCTCCTGCAAAATACCCCGTGTGAACATAGCCTTAATGTCACCTATAATCTTTACAATTGTATTGAAAAACAAACTGAAGTCTTTTAGGGTAGAAAAATAAAAACAAAGAACAAAAATAATGTAGTTGCATAAATATGCACCCCCTTAAACGAATACTTACTGTACAGCCCTCTTCAGGTCACCCCACAGATTTTCAATGGAATTCAAAACGTTGATCTTCTTCTGGTGAAGCCATTCTTTTGTCGTTTTGAAGGTATGCTTTGGGTCTTTGTCGTGCTGAAAGCTGAAATTCCACTTCATCTTCAGTTTTTTGGCAGGGGGTTTTGTGCCAATATTGACTGATATTTGGAACTGTTCATAATTCTCTCCACCTTGACTAAAGCCCCAGTTCCAGCTGCAGAAAAACAGCCCCAAAGCATAAGGGTATGTGCACACGATAGCTGTCATTTACGTCTGAAAAGACAGACTGTTTTCAGGAGAAAACAGCTGCCTCGTTTCAGACGTAAATGCTCCTCCTCGCATTTTGCAAGGCTTCTCTGACAGCCGTAAATTTTGAGCTGTGCTTCATTGAGTTCAATGAAGAACGGCTCAAATTACGTCTGAAAGAAGTGTCCTGCACTTCTTTTGACGAAGCTGTATTTTTACGCGTCTTCGTTTGACAGCTGTCAAACCACGACGCGTAAATGACAGGTTGTCTGCACAGTACGTCGGCAAACACATTCAAATAAATGGGCAGATGTTTGCCGACGTATTGTAGCCCTATTTTCAGACGTAAAACGAGGCATAATACGCCTCGTTTACGTCTGAAAATAGGTCGTGTGAACCCAGCCTTATGCTGCATAATGCTGTTTTTCTTTGTTAGAAAAGGCTTCCGTCTTGCCATGGTGCATCTAATGCTTTGATGTGTTGTAAGCTCTTTACGGACCATGGCTCTTGCTGTCACATGGAACAAAGAAAATGTCAGGAAAATCCTAATAGAGCAGTTGGACTTTATATGGGGTTACTCAGAATCACTTAAATAATGGCAGGTGTGTACTGACTATTATTTAACATTAGTTTAAATGTGATTGGCTAATTCTGAACACAACCACATCCCCAATTAAAAGGAGGTGTTCACACTTGTGCAACCACATTATTACAGTTTTGTTATTTTTATTTTTCCCCTCTAAATAATTTCAGTTTGTTTTTCAATGGAATTGTACAGATTATGGGTCACATTAAAGGTGGAAAAAGTTCTGAAATTATTCATCTTGGACTGATTTTTTGACATGACAAAAGCCTGGCATTTTAACCCCTTAAGGACACAGCCTGTTTTGGCCTTTAGGACACAACCAATTTTTTCAAATCTGACGTGTTCATTTATGTTGTAATAACTTGGAAATGCTTTTACCTATCCAAGCGATTCTGAGATTGTTTTCTCGTGACACATTGTACTTTATGTTAGTGAAAAGATTTGGTCGATAAATTCAATATTTATTTGTGAAAAACACCAAAATTTTATTGCATTTTTCTAAATATAAATGTATCTGCTTGCAAAACAGAGAGTAATACCACACAAAATAGTTGCTAGTTAACATTTCCATATGTCTACTTTATGTTGGCATCGTTTTTTGAACATCCTTTTATTTTTCAAGGATGTTACAATGTTCAGAACTTTATCAGCAATTTCTCACATGTTCAAGAAAATTTCAAAAGCCTATTTTTTTATGGACCTGTTCAGTTCTGACGTGGCTTTTGAGGGACCTATATATTAGAAAGTCCCCATAAATCACCCCATTTTAAAAACGTCACCCATCCAAGTATTCTAAACAGCATTTAGAAAGTTTCTTAACCCTTTAGGTGTTTCACAGGAAGGAAAGCAATGTAGAGGTGAAATTTACATATTTTCATTTTTTTTCTGAAATTCATTTTGTAATAAAAAAAATTCTGTACCACAGAAGGTTTTACCATTGAAACGCAACTCAATATTTATTGCCCAGATTCTGCAGTTTTTAGAAATATCCCACATGTTGCCTGAGTGTGTTATATGGCTGAACTACAGGCCTCAGAACAAAGAAGCACCTAGTGGATTTTGGGGCCTCCTTTTTATTACAATATATTTTAGGCTTCAGGGTTGAAGAGGTCTTGTAATGCCAAAACAGTGGAAACCCCCCAAAAGTGACCCCATTTTGGAAACTACACCCCTCAAGGGTATAGTAAGCTTTTTGATCCTACAGGTTTTATGCTGAATTTATTGGAATTAGGCCGTGAAAAAGAAAATCTAAATTTTTTCTGAAAAAACATAGAAGTTTTTAATTTTTACAAGGAATAAAGGAGAAAAAGCACCTCCACATTTGTAAAGCAAATTCTCCCGATTACAGGAATACCCCATGTGTGGTAATAATTTTCTGTTTGGACCCACTGCAGGGCTCAGAATGTCAGGAGCGTCATTTGAATTTTGGAGCACAGATTTTGGTGCAATGGTTTTTGGGTGCCATGTCGCATTTGCAACACCCTGGAGGGACCAAAACAGTTGAAACCCCCCAAAAGTAACCACATTTTGGAAACTACACCCCTCATTGAATTTTTCTAGTGGTATAGTGAGCATTTTGACCCAACCGATTTTATGCTGAATGTATTGGAATTATGCCGTGAAAAAGAAAATCTAATTTTTTTCTAAAAAAAACATAGAAGTTTTTAATTTTTACAAGGAATAAAGGAGAAAAAACACCCCTAGATTTGTAAAGCAAAATCTCCCTATTACAGGAATACCCCATATGTGGTAATAAATTGCTGTTTGGACCCACTGCAGGGAGTAGAATGTGAGGAGTGCCATTTGGATTTTGCACAGATGTTTTTTTGGTGCTATGTCACATTTGCAGAGACCCTGATGTACCAGTACAGTGGACACCCGAAAGAAGTGACCACATTTTGGAAACTACACCCTCAAGGTATTTATTCATGGATGAAGTTGGTAGTTTGAGACTACATTTTGTTGGAGGAATTATTGCATAGCCGGTGTAAAAATACAATATTGATTTCTTTTTTTTCTCTCAAATGCGTCATTTATAGGACATTTTTCTTTGTATCCGGTAATGAAACTAAGGAAATGCACCCCAATGTTTATTTCGCTGTTTCTCTTCTTCAAAATTACCCCCACTTAGGCCAAAATCTTATCTTTGTCAACATGGTAAGGCTCAAAAGCAAAGGAATACCCTGTAGTTTTCAGAATATAGCATCCACTTACGAGGATTTAAGCTGGCAGAACAATGTAGCACCTCCAGAAGTGACCCCATTTTTAAAATCAGATCCTGAAAGTATTCATCTAGGGGTATAGTGATTATGCTGACCATATATTTTTAGCTGGAATTATGGGAGAGCATAAAACTGAAGTGCCTTGTGGCTTTTTGGGCCTAGTGAGATAAATGCCAGTCACAATGTTCTGAAGTGATAGAGCAGAAAACACTGTCCTCCAGTATTCAACTAGAGGTATAATGAAATTGTTTGTTTTATTTGAGGTATAATTCCAATTTTTAAATGGGCACTAATGTAATGGAAATAGGGATAGAATATCTGTACGTCTATATGAAAAGAGCAAAAGGGGTTAAAACAAAATTAGAGAATGAATAAATTAATATTTTTAGAGAAGAATGATAAGAACGAAAGCGTTCTTTGATGAATAACCCCGGCTTATCGGGACTAGTGTCCCAATAATTTTGCGTGTCTTTTCTAGGTCCATTTTTGTAACAAACGCAACGTTGTTTGTAGGGCCGTCTCTTTTTTTCAGTGGGGGGAATTTAGGCTGGGAAGTGCTGTCCAGGTACAACTCTTCTGGTCTGATTTCCATGGGATGTGCTTGCACCCTCTTCTGCCCGGTCTTCGAATAGTAATTGTTTTATTACCTGTTCTTGATATTCAAGATACCGGGCATTTTTTCCTGTCTTGCGGTATAATATAAAGCAATTACACAGTGCTGTTTGAATTAAGTGCACTGCGACCTTTTTATACCAGACGCCTGACTTCTGCATCGCGTTGTATGGCTGTAATAATTGGTCAGCCCGGTCCATCCCTCCCATGTGCGGGCTGTACCCTTGTATGCACACAGGCTTGAGGGCTGTGGTGTGACTGCCTTTTACAGGAACAGGGGTGCTGCTGTCCGAATGAATAGACGTGAGGATGAAGACATCTTTTTTGTCCCTAAACTTAGTCAGCATAATGTTTGCATTACACCAAATTTTTGGGGAGGCCTCTTTGTTCTTCCTTACTCTACCACAGGCCACTGTCCCTATTTTAAATAGACACTTGAAAAGAGGGACGCTGATATAAAAATTGTATAGGTGATACCCTTTACCTAGCAGGGGGTATAAAAGGTCCCAGACAACTTTGTCACGAATGTTGAGGATGGTGGGGCATGCTGGTGGACAGATCTGGGAATCTTTTCCCTCGTGGATACGGAATCTGTGAGTGTACCCACTTTCACTCTCACAGAGCTTGTAAATTTTGATTCCGTATCTTGCACATTAACTTGGAAAAAATTGCCGGAATCCCAACCTGCCCTTGAACAGCACAAGTGACTCGTCGATGGCAATATTTTTTTGTGGGGTGTATGCCTCTGAGAATTTTTCAGCCTTGCTCCAGCATTCACTGTGCCACGAGCTGCTTGGCGCAGGCAGGTGCGATGTAGTGACGTCATCACGCCTGTCTGCGCCGAGTCACTCGCAGCACAGTGCAGAGTAGGAGAAGGATCCTCCACCTATCGTGGGAACAGGGAAAGGTAAGTAATTATGCTATTGGTTTTCTATTAGGTACGTACATATGGGGGCATTATACTGGGTATGGGAGGGGGGCTCATATGGTAGCTGCTGAGGAGGCATTATACTGTATGGGGGCATTATACTATATGGGACAGCTAAGGGGGCATTGTAATGTATGGGGACATTATACTCTATGGGGGCATTATATTGTATGGGCAGCTATTGGGGCATAATGCTGTATGGGGCAGCTATAGGGGGCATTATACTGTTTGTCGCCGCTGTGGATGGCATTATACAGTATGGGGCAGCTATGGGGGCATTATACTGTATGGGACAGCTATGAGTGCATTATACTGTATGGGACCGCTATAGGGGGCATTATACTGTATGGGGGGCATTATACAGTATGGGGGCATTATATTGTATAGGCAGCTATGGGGGCATTATACTGTATGGGGCAGCTATAGGGAGCATTATACTGTATGGGGGGCATTATACTGTATGTCTCAGCTGTGGAGGGCATTATACTGTATGGGGCAGCTATGGCGGCATTATACTGTATGGGACAGCTATGAGGGCATTATACTGTATGTGGCAGCTATGGGGGGATTATACTGTGTGGGGCATTTTACTCTATGTGGCAGCAATGGAGGGCATTATACTGTATGGGGGCATTATACTGTATGGGACAGCTATAGGGGGCATTATACTGTATGGGGGCATTATACTATATGTGGCAGCTATGAGGGGCATTATGCTGTATGGGTGGCATTATAATGTATGGGGCAGCTATGGGGGACACTATAATGTATGGGGGCATTAAACTGTATGGGGCAGCTATGGGCGCATTATACTGTGTGGGGCAGCTATGGAGGGCATTAGGGGGCCGCTATGGGGACATTATACTGTATGGGACAGCTATGGGGGGCATTATGGGGCCGCTATGTGGGACATTATACTGTATGGGTCCGCTATGGGGGACTATACCTGATGAGGGTGTTATACTGTATGTGGCAGCTATGGGGGGGCATTATAGTGTGTGGGGCATTATACTGTATGGGACAGCTATGGGCGGCATTATACTGTATTGGGGCATTATACTCTATGGGACAGCTATGGGGGGACACTATACTGTATGGGGGCATTATATTGTATGTAGCATATATGCAGAGCATCATACTGTATGCCTGGCTTTATACTGTATGGGACAGCTATGGGATTATAGTGTATGGCACAGCTATGGGGGGCATTATACTGTATGTGGCAGCTTTGGGGGACATTATACTGTATGGGGTATTATACTGTATGGGGAAGCTGTGGGTGGCAATATACTGTGGGTGCAGCTATTGGGGGCATTATACTGTGGGGGCAGCTATGGGGTTATTATACTGTGTGGGGGCAGCTATGAGGCATTATACTGTGGGACCAGCTAGGAGGAGTATTATGCTGTGGAGGCATTTATGGGGTCTGTCGGGCAATGCGGCTGGGCATAGACGTGAACATGGGTCTCTTGAGGGGTAGGGTGGCCCAAGCTGAATTCTTGCACCAGGGCCCATGAGCCTTTAGCTATGCCCCTGTTTGTAACTCTTAATGGCCCTTGGCTTTAAAATATAATTATAGACAAAGAGAATATGAATAATCACATGGTTATTTAATTATCAATGCAATTATTTAAGAAACACGTTTATTGCATCTGTCTATAAAGCATTATTCTATATAGCTTGGGGATCATCTCATTTTTTTGTTAGTGGAGTAATAACTTTAGTTCAGTCTAAATATGGCAGCAGTTCTTCCGATGTTCTTTTGGGATGTTTTGAGACTTCATGGATTCCTTTTGCCAATCTAGCAACTCTTGACTAATTTTGCTTCTTTGGAGATACAGACTCCAATGAAGCCCCATTACCATGGAAAGAGCTTTGTATAGCTTGCCATATATAGAGAGTTTGAATTCAAATGAAAAAAAAATCATGGCATGCTCCATTACATGTGGTATTTATGGCGATATTCTACCCTAGAAGCATTGCTTCTAGGGGAGAATATCTCTGTGCATATGGCACCCTATGATGTCTGTACTGTAATACATGTAGGCTGTATGGCTCTTTACTAAGGAGCTGCACAGCCTCCGTGCAATGCCATCGAGGCTCCGTATGCAAGGCACAGCCGTGTGCATGAGCCATTAGTGAGGTTTAGATTTAAAAAAAAAAGCTGGCTGCAATCAATTCTGTGTTCAAACATCTGAATCTAAACATTAATTAACCCCTTTCCCGCTCCACTAATACTTTTACGCCGAGCTTAGCACATTGTTCACGCTCAGCTCAGTAATAGTATGTTGGCTTCAACCCCCCGACACATTTAAGAGTTGTAATAACTGCTGTCTCGTACAGCAGTTATCACAGCTCGTTCCACGGGGACCGATCACATTGGTCCCCGTTGAATAACCCCTTAAATGGGGTAGTCAATAGTAACAGCCACATTTAAGGGGTTACAACACCATTGGTACCCCACGACGGGATCACGGGCTCCCGATGGTTGCCATTGGCAACCAGAGGCCTAACAATGGCCTCCGGGTCTGCCATCTACGAAAGAAATTGAAATTTGGATCCTCTCTAGACAAATCTAGCGGCAAATGTAAAAAAAAAATCAAAGCAATGCACCTTAATTCATCAAAAAATATTGTACATGGCAGTTTGGCATACATGCAATGTCGCTGTGGAGATTAATGTATAGGTTTCACAGCATCTGTCATTTTAATATCCTTATTTTGCCAAAGATTATGAAGGAATATTTACAGTCAAATCCATTTACTTTAGCCCTTTGGAATCATCCAACAAAAATTGAACTGTTTGCCTTAGCAAGGTGCGCACATGTGATATACTGCTATGTTTGCACATGATGATTTTGAACCTCAGTCTTGCGAAATTGTAATGAATAAAATCTTGACACTATTTCTTCCTGCATTAATCATTTGTAGCTGATCCTACAGGATACAAGGGCAAATTAAATTCTATTTGCAATTTCATGCATGACGCACAGAAGCGAGGGATGTCTGAGCTAGCAGTTTTTCAGCAAGACAAGCGTGTAAGTTTTCTTTCCCCCCATGTGCCAGTATTCTTATTACTGACAAATTTGTAAATGAGAATATATGAATGGTATTAAATTCACCTTCAAAGATGTGGCAAATTAAAAACCTATTTTTCTGAAACATGTCCGTTTATAAATGTTATATATGAGTAATGGGATCCGGCATACAATAACTTGTCCTCCTCACCTTCTGTTTTTAACAGTCCCCAAATTCAATTCATTGAGTGAAACTCCCCATAAGCATTGTGCCATTTTGTGCTGCTATGGCAATGAGGATAGGTGATATGTTTTATTTTCTAGGATGATTGTAGAGTATGTGAAATCTCTCTCTTTCTATTTATTTTTCGTTAAAACAATTAAAAGCTTAAAATGTATTTTTACTATATAAATAAACAAATTAATAAATAAATGCTTTCTGCGATGAAGATATAAAATAAAAATAAAAGGTTAATATATTAGCACCTGTGCACTTTGAAACATTCGCCAGAGCTGTCCTTTCAGAGCATTTTAAGATCTATACTATTCCCAAAGCTTATTTATTTAACCATTTTAATATTTTATTACTTTATTTTCTATAATTGATTTCCATTTATTTTAAGGCATCTTTCCCTACATTGTTCTGTCAGAGAGCGCTCCTCAAAGACATTGAACGCAAATGCATCATAAATATGCCAAAATAATGAATGTACCTTCTTTTAGGCAAAAATATATTATTTTTTCCCCAGAATCAGCGCAACTCATGTCCATATGGCTTTAACTTAAATGAGGTTGAGCTGCAGACACAACCCATAGACAAGAGTAGCATTATTTCTGGAAAAACGAATCCCGTAAATCCATTCAAGTGTTTGTAGGTTTTTAATTATTTTTACATTTCTATGTGGGAAATAAAGCAGAGATTTTTCCACAACTCAATTAGTAATGATTTTGGTGGACACTTGGAGTAGTCAGCTTATAGTTGCCACCTGTCATCACCATTTTATTTGCATTTTAAAGGCTATGTACACTTGCAAAATGCTTTTCTTTAAATAATGTTAGCTTCAGTTTGTGTATGCAGGTCCTATGCAGACCTTTGGATCCGTGGTTACAGACTAAAAACAAATAATGTGCAGATTGATCCTGAAGTCATTTTTATGTTTTTGCTGCATTCTTTGTTGCATTTTTGTTGCTTTTTGGGAAAATTTACAGGAAAATATCTTCCTGTAATTTTTATGAAATAACACAAAAAAGGCAAGGAAAATGCTGTTAAAAACGTATAAAAAAAAAAAACACCATGTGAGCTTACCCTAAGGCTGGGTTCACACGACCTATTTTCAGACGTAAACGAGGCGTATTATGCCTCGTTTCACGTCTGAAAATAGGGCTACAATACGTCTGCAAACATCTGCCCATTCATTTGAATGGGTTTGCCGACGTACTGTGCAGACGAGCTGTAATTTACGCGTCGTCGTTTGACAGCTGTCAAACGACGACGCGTAAAAATACAACCTCGTCAAAAGAAGTGCAGGACACTTCTTTGGACGTCTTTGGAGACGTTTTCTCATAGACTCCAATGAAAACAGCTCCAAAAACGGACGTAAAAAACGCCGCGAAAACGCAGCGAAAAACGCAGCGAAAAACGTGAGTTGCTCAAAAAACGTCTGAAAATCAGGGGCTGTTTTCCCTTGAAAACAGCTCCGTATTTTCAGACGTTTTTGGTCACTACGTGTGCACATACCCTCATACATAATTGCAGAATAAGATATATACAGGTTTGTTTGTAGTCTGTAACCATGGAGACACATAGGTCTGTCTAAGAGCTGTACACACAAAACAGTTGGTTATTTGTAATTAAAACAATTGGCAAATTTGCTTAACTAAATTTTTTTTAGAGGCAATAGAAAAAGGTTGCCAAAATTGACAAATGTATTTATTTAATAAATGTATTTATTTAAATGTATTTATTTAAGAAATACCTGTTGACGAAATACTAAACAAATGTGTTTTGTATATAGTTTTTTTGCCTACTTAGTACATCTAAGTGGATATTTATAATTTATTTGATTTTTGAAAATTTGCATATTCTTAAATAGCATCTCATTACAATTAAAAAAATAGTATAGTTTTATGTAGATAACAACAAAGTATTTTGACAATTAAGCAACCTGCTGACCTTTATTATACTAGTTCAATTCCAGAAATTGGACTATGGTAAAGTAACAAATACTTAATCATAATTATAAAGTATGATTTTCTTTTTAAACTGGCATTTGTTTTATGTAAATACATAATACATTCCTACTGTGCCATGCTTTATTTACCCTCTAGGGTCAGTGTCGGACTGGAGTACCTTGGACCCACCAGAGGAAATAATTATTGGGTCCCACCTGTCAGCTTTATAGAAATAATGCAACTACTCTTAATTGTGTAGTAAAACAGGTGCAGTCAACCAAAGACCAATATTACCACCACATAGTGACCTTATAGTGGTAGACACCAGTCGTACACAAGCGTTCTGCAGACCATATAACTTAAAGGAGTTTCCCATCTTAGATATTTATGGCATATCCACAGGAAATGCCAAAAATGTCTGATAGATGCGGGTCCCAGCTCTGAGACCTGCACCTATATTTAGAACTGGCCGCAGAATCCAGGCGGAGACTAGTGGAGAGAGGGTCACGTGTGGGCACAGCTCTCTCCATTCTGTTCAATGGGAGTTACGAAAACAGCCGAACAAGATCAACTTGTCTATTTCCATAGCAACTATACAACAGAATAGAGAGAGCTGCATGCAAGTGTGACCCTCTCCCCACTAGTCTCCATCTGAATTCTGCAGTCAGTTCTTGATATAGGTGCAGGTCCCACAGCTGAGACCCACATCTATGAGACATTTTTGCCATTTCCTGTGGATATGCCATAAATGTCTAAGATAGGAAAACTCCTTTAAAAAAATGCAGTAAAATCCAGTGACTCACCGGTGACGTCTTCTCAGATTGGAGTCACTCACTTTACCTTTTCTTCTTCATCTGGCCCAGATTGCCCTGATGCCTTCTCCCGACTACGAATCGCCTCTTCAGATTTGCAACAAAAACATCTTTGGCATCTCACTTTCCAGCACCTCCCCACCCTCTACAAAAACCTCACCATTTATAGTGCCCAAGATGGAAATAATGCCGCCTCAGTGCCACACACTATAATAGTACCCCCCTTTAGGCCCCACACAGTATTAGTGCCACACACAGCACCCTGTAGGTAGTGCCACACATACAGCCCCCCTCTTGTAGATAGTGTCACACACTCCCTCTTACAGATAGGGCCACACAGCTCCTCTCTTGTAGATAGGGCCACACAGCTTCCCTCTTGTAGATAGGGCCACACAGCACCCCCTTGTAGATAGTGCCACACAGCCCCCCCCTCTTGTAGATAGCACCACACAGCCCCCTCTTGTAGATAGGGCCACACAGCCCTCCCCTTGTAGATAATACCACCCTCTTGTACATAGGGCTACACAGCACCCCCTCTTGTAGATAGCGTCATACAACCCCCTCTTGTAGAAAGCGCCACACACAGCCCCCATCTTGTAGATAGCGTCACACACAGCCCCCTCCTGTAGATAGTGCCACACACAGTCCCCTCTTATAGATAGTGCCACACACAGCCCCCCTTCTTGTAGATAACGCCACACAGCCCCCAACCTCTTGTAGATAGTGCCATATGTTTCCCTCTTGTAGTGCCACACAGCCCCCCTCTTGTAGATAGTACCCTCAGCCCCCACTCTTGTAGACAATGCCACACAGACCCCTCTTGTAGATAGTGCCACACACAGCCCCCCACTGTAGACAGTGCCACACAGCCCCCCCCCCACTGTAGATAGTGCCAAACAGCCTCCCCTCTAGTAGATAGTGCCACACAGCCCCACTTGTAGATAGCGCCACACAGCCCCCTCTTGTAGATAGTGCTCCACACAGCCCCCCTCTTGTAGAAAGGGGCACACACAGCCCACCTCTTGTAGATAGTGCCATACACAGCCCCCCTCTTGTAGATAGTGCCACACAGCCCTCTCCTCTGGTAGATAGTGCCACACAACCCCTCTCCTCTTTAAGATAGCGTCGCACACAGCCCCCCTCTTGTAGATAGTGCCACACAACCCCCACTCTTGTAGACAGTGCCTTACAGCTCCCGCTAGTAGATAGTGCAACACAGCCCCCACTCTTGTGGACAGTGCCACACTGTCCACCATTGTAGATAATGCCACACACAGGTCCCCACTGTAGACAGTGCCACACAGCCCCCCCCCTCCACTGTAGATAGTACCACACAGCCTCCCCTCTTGTATATAGTGCCACACAACCCCCCTCTTATAGATAGCGCCACACAGCCCCCTCTTGTACATAGCACCACACAAACCGATCTTATGGATAGTGCCACACACAGCCCTCCTCTTGTAGATAGTGCCACTCAGCCCCTCTCCTCTTGTAGATAGTGCCACTCAGCCCCTCTCCTCTTGTAGATAGTGTCACACAGCCCCCCTCTTGTAGATAGTGCCACACAGCCCCCAATCTTGTAGACAGTGCCACACAGCTCCCCCTATTAGATAGTACCACACAGTTCCCCTCTTGTATAACGTGCCACACAGCCACCCTCTTGTAGATAATGTCACGCAGCCAGCCCTTTTGTAGATAGTGCCACACAGACCCCACTCTTGTAGACAGTGCCACACAGCCCCTCCGCTCTTGTAGATAGCGCCGCACACAGCCCCAACTGTAGACAGTGCCACACAGCCCCCCACTGTAGACAGTGCCACACAACCCCCAACTGTAGATAGTGATGGATGGACGGAGCTGTGACTGACGGACGGATGGAGATGGGACCCTTGCGTAGGCCAGCGTGATGCAGTGAGGTCATCACACTAGCCTGCGCAGGGATTCTTCCCAGTGCTTTATAGGCTGCAGGCCTAACGTAGGCTAGCAAAGCAACCGGGCATGAGGGGGCCCCTGCCGCCCGGCCCATAAATGTTATCGGACGGGCGGCCCTGTCTACAAGAGTAAGCAGCGGGGCAGAGAGACATTGTCTCTCTGCTCCAATGCAGGATAAAAGTAGCTTGCTGCCTGGGCCCACTGGAGGATCCTTCTGTCCTCTGGTGGGCCAGTCCGATGCTGCCTGTGGTGGCACTGCAGGGAAATTGAACAATTGCTGTGGTGTTCTTTTACAGATTGCAGCTGATTACTTGGGATCCCAGCAATAAGACAATCTGTAACCAGGACCCTTCTAGAAAAAGGAATTTCCCAGAGAGGACATCTGTTTTAAAAGCAGCAAATGGAATTAGTCGCAATCAGCCACAAAATATACAAATTAATCCAGTCCTATGCGGATATGATTCATTCTTCTTCATGATTAAATAGCCCCTCCTTTGCTGTTATATAAAAACTATATCAAAAGTCCCTCTTCATCCCTTTTACAGACAAGTCCAGCAGCCAGTTGAATACCAAACAATGTGGTGTCATGCAAATCTCATTAGAGTCAAGGTGTCAGCTTTATGCAAAATGAGTTTGGCACCTTGACAGCTCTGCATAACACATACATTGTAATGAGATGCATAACATTTTGCATTAGCATTTAATTTCTCCATGTAAATGGTTTGATAAATGTACTTCTTTATAATTTTTCACTTCAAGGATGTCACACTTTTATATTTGGGATAGTTGACATATTAAAAATAATGTATGCTCCCTTCAAATTCACATTCATATCAATTGTGCGCTTATGAAACATTGTACAGGTAAGAAAAATAGATTTATTTCTGTGTTATGAAATATAGTTATGATTGCATGGTACTGTGCAGTACAATTTTAGTCATCATGCTTTGTACTTTACAGGGTCTACTATTCATCTATTATTTATATGTGAAATGATAATTAGAAAATGTATGTAATCCTGCTTTCAACTATGAGTGTACGCTGCATGTGATTGGTGTGTCGGGGCACAATCTAATGATACTCGAAGGCGATCGGTTCTAGTTTGAAGATTATAGACAAACCTAATTCCATCTTATTGTTGTGAAGTGTTATACACATGGCCATTTTACAGCTCTGTGTTGTAGGGGGCTGAGATAGGACTTCCATAATAGTGCATGGGACATTACTATACCATACTATGCCTTCCATTTCATACAAAGGCCTTTCTCTGTTAGGTTCTTGATGAAAAAATATTGTGGTATGCTCGCAATACATATTACATTGCTTACAGGGGATAATAGAATTTGCCTTAAAGTGTAACTGTCGCAAAGTAGTACATGTAAATACTAATTGTGAGAAAGTGGCATCTTTCTCAGCTTTCAGCAATTTGAGGTTCCACGTTCCTTGCCTGCAGGCTCCCTGCAGGCTCTCTAAAAAATCTTTAGTCAATAAAAACCTTGCCTTCGGTTACACAGTAAATCTATAAACATTGCACTCATCCAATTATACTGCAATTAGGTAGAAAATTTATTTCATACAAAATGAAATCAATTATGACATCAAGACAGAGCATTTTGGTCCTGTTCTGGACCTCTAGGGACTCAAATCGCTTAGTAGTTCATGGTGTTTGTCTTCTTTCCCCTCATGGGCTTACACTTGTGATGAGGTGGACAAAAACATTCTGCCATTAAGTCATCCCTGATTTCACCTTGTCTAGTTTGTTTAACAAAATGTATTAATGTTTTTTTCAGTATAATTGGAAGAGTACCATGAATTTCTTTAATAGACTTACGGAATGATTATGACTATTCTACTATCTACAGTTAAATAAAAACAGAGGAGGGATTAGAACATGTTGCAGTCTTTCTGTCACACTATCCACTCACAGATGTGGAGAAAAGTACATCTACAGAATGCTGTGAGAGTGGAGGAGGAGGAGCAAGAGGGGTAGGCATCTTATTGACTCAGGCAACACTATACAGCTTTCCAGCTCCACACTAAGAGCTTGTCCACTCGCAGTATTAGAGAGAAATGTACTTTTACAGAAATGAAGCAGAGGGGAGGTTCAACATTAGACAAAGGTTAGACACAACATTTCTGGCTGAACTCCATCTAATATACATCTACAGACTGCCTAAGAAGTGGTTTGAATATTTTCTTTATGACATGCTCTATTTAAATAAATAGATCAAAGATGTCAGCATGCCTCTTAGTGTATATTTTATTCTGCTTAACAGTTCAAAAATACATTTTGGCTTCAATGAGATGAAATGTTGTCCTTGAACTGTGTGGCAGAATAAAATAGACACTGGATGGCATGCTAAGATCTTTGATCCCTTTGGAAAGTTTTCTTAAAAAACTGGACCATCTTCTTTGGAATGGTTTTTGAAAACGAATCACTTCATAACTTCAAAACTTTCTTATGATCTTAAGTTTAATTTCTTTGGTTGGATAAGTTACTCTATAAATGTCACTGTAAAACTCAAGATTAGTACACAGAGAAAGAAGCTGTAACCTTTATGATCTAAAAATACTCCATCATTTTACAAACTTTAAATTATTTAATTACCTTGCCCTTATGAGGCTCAAGTCTAATCCAGCAACTTTAATCATTAAATAATACATTGAAAATCATGTTATGTAAATCCTTCATGTGATTCACCCTATTCTTATAACTGTAGGTTAAATCTAGTAAGATTTTTTAAATTCCATATCTGAATGATAAATCTGATTGTTTATTTTGTTTTTAATGGAAATATGTGTAGAGAGCAGTTCATCTATTACCTCTGTTATCAAAGAGGAAAAAGTTCATTTGCACTGAGGCATGTCTGAGTCCCAGTTTAATTTTCAAAGAAAATAGAATTAGGACATCTTAATCATAGGTGGGGAATATATTAAGGCCATTGCCAAGAAACGTAAAGTGTCCTGATGGTGATGACTCTATTTCTAAAGGTTGCAACATGAGGACTATCAGGGAATATCTTTGTAAGCTTGAAAGAAAGTAAATGGGTATCATTTTGTGTATTTTATAAATCTAATCAACACCTCATAGTCTTAGATCTAACAAGTAAAAATAAACCAAATAACACAATGTCCTATCACTGCAATGACTAATTCGAATTGGGGATATCAAGGGTGATGACTGATGGGCAGAACTCATCATGGGTAAGGTGAGATAAAAATAAGAGCATTATCTGTGTCGCTATATAAGCCCGCTTATTAAGACTTCAGCTCTCTTGTATTTAACAATCAGTCACTCATGGTGAGATTGTGCTAGCTTCATGTCTGGTTAAAGATAAGACCATGTCCTGTTTTTTCTGTACAGTTGCCTGGTGCCAAGCAATATAGAGACAAAAAGTCACTGATGTATCTTTAACTAGATACAAAGCTATCCCATACTGTACAATGTTTAAAGAAAAATGCAAGATTTCATCCCGACTAAACCATTCCTACAATATATATATTGTAGGAAGAGAAAAAGAATGCAGCACAGCTTCGATGAATGGGTGCAAGTCAATCCTCCCAGACTTGGGGCTACGAGTCAACAAAAATCCCAATGGCAAAAAGAATACAGGCAGCACTCCAATATTGTGAAGAAAAGGTGGTGTGTATAATTCACCCCAGTATCAACATTTCAATCCATCTCAGTGGGATATATATATACAGTGTCCACCAAAAGTTCCGGAACACCCTCATAACTTTTGAACGGCTCGAGGTAGAGGGTTGAATGTGGCGGAATTTAATGGGGGTGGTGGGTTGGACGGGGGCAGCAAAATCTTAAATGACACGGTGGGTCGAGTATGGGCTCATTTGAAAGCTATTTTCAATACAAAAACGATGCTGCAAAGATTTTTTTAGCTGAGATATTTAACGTTAAAGTTATCATCTTCATTATCGGCTACCGCCGGTGTTAGCATTACCCAAAATGTACCCTGCGGAGGTCGCACGGTTGGATTTACATCTCATCAGGGTGCTAGATTAATGTGTCCACTTGCCTCTCACTTTTGTGTGTGTGTGTGTGCGCGCGCGTGCGTGTGTGTGTACACAACCCGAGATAAGGACATTCCCCCGTCATGCCCCAAGTATTTAACGACTCCAAACCCTCTTTGCACTGTGTGTGTGTGTTGTCTGGCCAACCAAAGCAAGACCGAGGACATGTATTATGTGTATTAGTACAAATATAACAATTACTGTATTAAATCAAATATTCGAACTGATGTCCTTCAACAACTTGACAGTTTCCCAAGTACACGTAAAATGTATCGATGACATTATTTATAACATCTGCTGTGATTGAATTCGAAATGTTCACTATTCTTTCCCGCAGCTCGTCTAAGGCCTAATTCACACGAACGTGTCTGTTTTGCGCACATAAAAAATGCAGCGTTTTTCCTGCGTTGCAGTTCCATGTGCCATCAGTGTATTGTGCGTGTCTGCGTTTTTTACGCGCGTATGTCATCAGTATGTCATGCATATCATGTAAGCAAAATAAACTGAAGGAGGTGTTTTTCTATTTTTCATAATTTCTTTAGCATCTGTTGCGTGAATCACGCACAGCACACGGATGTGTGTCCGTGTGCCGTCCGTGATTTTCACGAACCCATTGACTACAATGGGTGCGTGATGCGTGAAAAACGCACAGGTATAGGACATGCAGTAACTTTCACGCAGCGGACACACACTGCGTGAAAAACACTGATTGTCTGAATGGCCCCATTGACTTGCATAGGTCCATGCGACGCGCGTGATTTTCACGTGAAATACGTGAAAACGGCCTACGTTTGCAATCCTAGTCTCATAGACTTTACTTTTTAAATAACCCCAGTAAAAAAAAAGTCCAATGGGGTCATATCTGGTGATCTCTGTGGCCATTCTATCGGGCCTCTTCTACCAATCCATTGATCAGGAAAATTATCGTTCAGAAGATTTCGAGCTCGCAAAGAAAAATGAGCTGGAGCTCCATCCTGCTGATATCAAACATTGCAGAAAGCTTCTCCAGCAATATTTTGAATAGCCGGTATCACTTGGTTTCTTAGCAAATTGCAGTAATTTTCTGCATTTATGTTTCCTTCAATGAAAAAAAACGTTAATCTTCTGAGGATACTGGGTATGACTGTCTCTCATCCAATGTGGATTTTCGTCTGCCCAATACCTCATGTTCTGTCAATTTACAGAACCGTTTAGTTCAAACGTAGCTTCATCCGAAAAACAGGTCCAGTTGAAAATCTGATGATTATCATCAAATTGTGTCATCATTGGATTGCAAAATTCCACTCTTCTGTCATAATCATCTTCGGATGACTCCTGAACTAGACGTATATTATAAGGATGATAATGATGCCACTTCAAATTTCGACAGACTGATGTGGCGTTGATATCATTTTGTTGTGCTCCACTCGAGACAGATGTATGAGGATTATCATGTACAGTGAGCAGAACATCTAAAGCTTTTTCATCATTACTAGCATGTTTGGGTCTTCCGGATCTTGGTGCCTCTTTAATTGAACAGGTTATTTTGAAACGATGAACAGTTCTTTTAATAGTTGACAATGAAATTGGATCACGGATATTATAAGTGGCATTGAATAAAGCCGCTACTTCTCGATAGGATCTTATTTTTTCTTCGCCATACCCTCTCATCATCAATAAAGTGATCCTTTCCATTTCGGTCAAATGCATTTTGGGATATGACAATAGAAATGTACAAAAATGTAAATTACTCTCCGAATTAGCTCTCTCTGAAATTCACAACCAGCTTCCGAAATGTTTACACGTGAAATCATGTTACAATCCTAGACAAAGTCCATTTTGTATTGCCGAGGCCAATTGTAATAATATGTAATTTAAACTCACCTTGATGTGACATTTCCAAGCTCACACATGCATGCCCATGCGCCCACACACATTTAGGATTTTACCAGCGCGGTACATTTTGGGTAATGCTAACACCGGCGGTAGCCGATAATGAAGATGATAACTTTAAAGTTAAATATTTCAAAATCGATTGCGGCATTGTTTTCATATTGAAAATAGCTTTCAAATGAGCCCCCATTCGACCCGCCGTGCCATTTAATATTTTTCTGCCCCCGCCCACCCCACCGCCCCCAAGGGGTTGGGGGGTTGTTTTTTTTTGGGCGTTAAGTGGTAGATTTTATGACCCCATTCAATCCCACCAAATTTCAACCCTCTACCTTGAGCCGTTCAAAAGTTATGAGGGTGTTCCGGAACTTTTGGTGGGCACTGTGTATATATATATATATATATATATATATATAGTTCAAATAGATGCAAGAAACACAGCACTCAATGTAGACTGGAAATCAGGCCATGTGCACGTTACCATTGTAAGGATGAATCAAGTCCTTGGAATGAAATAGCAGGAACAAAGAACAAGTAACGGCACCAGGACTTCAATGTTGGGGAGATGTTGTTTTATTCACCACCAGGTGGAAAGAATGAGCAATGTTTCGGTTCACACCTGAACCTTTCTCAAGCTTGAGAAAGGTTCAGGTCTGAACCGAAACGTTGCTTATATATATATGTACCTTTTTGAAAATTCATTAATAAATAATATAATGGCGTCCATGGATCTATTTCCTATTATTGCACATATTGAAAAAAATGTTGTCATTTGCAGTATTAAAAAACACCAAGGATAAACATTTATACTTTTGCAAAGTGATCATGAGGTTTCAGCACCCAGATTCCCAAAATTTTACCATGATAAGTTAGCAGTTACCCTTTAAAATAATCATGTATAATTTCTCTCTATGAGAGAGAAGCTTGGCAATACTGATGTTGCTTCTTGCAGAGCCGTAATCAAATCGATTCTATGATTTCCTTAATTGCTACAATAGTTACATACAAACATTTAATAGAAGGTAATCACAATTCTGGGGACTGACAGAGTTGTTATTACAGTAGTTAGAATGGAAGCATCCTGGGAAATCATCTCTACATATTAGGAGCTCAATCCATGTAGTTAGAAAAACGAAAAGTTTGTAATAATGTCCCCGTTATCAGCTGTTTTGCTGTCAACTTTGTTTAGGTCTTTTTTGATTAGAAGTCTGTATGGTTAGAGACATCAATCTTTTCATGACAGGCTGGATACTAATGCATTATCATACTCTATTTTGGCCCATATGGTTTGTTAAACCCTGTATTGATAAAAACAAGGAAAGTCCTTATATCCTTGTTTTTTAGGCCTGCTTATGAACTCTGTTAAGTGTTCCATCTTTTTAAAGATATTTGTGCTTGCTGCTGGTTACAGAGTATTGTATTGACTCTTCTTAAGGTCTTATTTATATTGTGGAAAATGTTCTATAATGAGAAAAATGACAACAGCGCCTCATGGTGTTGATCTACTCAGTTTGACAAGGTAAGTGGTGCCTTGATAGGTAATGTGTTCACCTTTGGTGGTTATGCAATGGCAGGCACAACCTTGATAATGGCATAAGGTAATATAGCTCCATCAGCTGCTGCTCTTCTCTTGGGGTGGCTGGTTAGGTTTGTCACCGCTGCTACATGTCCTAAGAGTGAAAAACAATGACGATATGGGTGCTGCTGGAAACTGAATATTGTATACTACTATGGAACAAAATATGCAGAAAATAATTATACTATTAGTATCCAGGCATTTATTAAACACAAAACATACTAAACATATTTTATAAATTGTTCATTATCGAATTGGTCATTTGAACAATGTATTTAAAGCTTTATGGGATGGTAGCAGTGTTGGAAGTAAAACGCCAAACATCTCAGCTACAGTTTGCCAAAAACGTTGTGGAAGTCTCTGAAATCAAAAAGAAAAAGGCTGTATTGTCTAGCTTTTTGGTCATTACAAAAAATACCAACAAACAACACAAGCATACCATTTTCCCCTATACCATAGAGGTAGCAACAGCATACATTGGGAAAATTTCTTTGCAGTATGCCCTAGGGAGGTTTGTCTAAATAAAAACTAGACCTAGAATAATTTTTTCCAAAGAAAATGGGGGGATGTTACAACTAGACTAAAGCCAAAGCTGCCTCTATTAATTACTGACTTGCAAGTGTAAAATAATTAGACATTCAATTATTTTATATTTAATAATTGTCACGTTGGGTTTGTGGACGCACTGGACCGTACCGCCTTGGCGGTATGGCAGCTGGCCAACAGGGCGCAGAAAACAGTCTATAGTTCGTATAGGGTACCTGTGGCAGCTCGGACAGTAGCAAGCCAGGCTCAGCTGGGACTAGGCAACAGGCAGACGTCAGGCGTGGTGTAGCAGGACAGGCATGGTATGCAGCACAGCATGACTAAAGCTCAGCACGGCACTTTACCAGGATAGCACGGGATACAGGATATAGGATACAGGTACGGGAAACACTAGGAACTGGAAGACACTAGGAGACCATCTGCATAGACAAACTAGGATATGACAAACATCGCTCAGGCATGGGAGGAAGGGACTGGGACCTTCTTATAGCCCAGGGTGCTCTGGGAGCAATCAGCTCAATCTCCCACCTGCATGCGCTTTGGCATCTTAAGTCTGAAATGAGCTCGTGAGCGCACCCTGGTGGTCACTGTGGAACAGGACGGCCGTATGTGCAGACATCTCAGGAGAAAAGGGCGTCGACTGGATGGAAGGAGTTTGTGGTCAGCGACCACGGACGTTACAGTAATTGTAAGAATTCTTGTTTTCTGTAATCCTTTCTGTATACGTCCTGCACAGCCTTTGTCTACCTCAGCCTGCACTCAGAGGATATAGAGACATTTGCAACATTGAGCATGTGGATATCAAACCTTGAACGCAGTGAATCACTTCTCTAATATCAATACTATAGCGGAAAAAGTTTTGTGAAATAGACAAAAGCGTATAAATAATTGAGAAATTAGGTTCTTCCTTTTCTAATATTTCCATTATTTCAAAGTCCATGCTTACAAAACATTGTTGGGAAATGAATAGCAAATGTCCATGCTAGGTATGTTTTCCTCCAGCATTCTTTCACGCCAACAGATAAGGGAATGCTGAAACATTTCGGGAGTCCTTCCCCTTTCTCAAGGACCTCGGAGACATTGCAGCGTGCCCTAGTTCTTGGGCGGGAAAGAACACTGGAGGAAAATATCCCAGGCATGGACATTTGCTATTCATTGCCCTACAATGTTTAGAAGGCATAAACTTTGAAATGATTGAAATAATGAACCTACTTCGTCTATTTAAGAAAAGACTATTTATAAATATCTGAAAAGAAACAAAGTGGCATGTGTTTTCCTCCACTTAAAAGAATACATAACAAGCGGTAAGCGTGGAGTCGCTATCAACAACTGCTTATATTGAATTAGTGAAATACATACACCCTACTGCGTTGCCGATTTTATTTCTACTAAGCATTAATCGGACTATAGATTACCCTCAATATAATCAAATTTTGATAACTCAAAGCTTGCCTTTGAAGAAAAAGCAAAAGAAGACATATACAATACAAAATATAAACAGTGAATTTGCTGTTATTTTAAATTCCTCAAAAAAATTATAAAAGTGAATCTGTTAGTTATATGTACCCCAAAATTTGTCCGTTAAATAATAAAAATTATCCTGCAAAAAGCAAGCCCTCATACAGCAACGATGACAGGAAAATATTACGTTTTGGCTCTCAGACTGTGGAATTACACCAAAAAAAAATATTTCATTCTTAACGCTCAATGCCCAAAATAGGCCATTTCATTCAGGGGTTAATATTAACATATGTGCACTGTAAAGGGAAGTGTTTTATATATTTCTATCCATGTACATTTGAGTGTAGATATATATATATATATATATATATATATATATATATATATATATATTTATATATATATATATATTGTGAGACAGTGACAGGTAAAGTCATTGAGGGAAGGTACATTTCCCCTAGAATCCTGTCATATGTATCCTAGGCTCCAGGGAATGAGTAGTTCTTGCAATAGAAAGCTCTAGCTTTCCAATCTCGGCTTAAGGAAAAGCCGGAAAAAGGGCCTGGAGTTGGATTGGAGAAAAGCAGGGCGGGTTCCCCAATCCCTAGTCCATCTCTGTTTGTAGGACAAGGCTGCTGCTCAATTAGCTGCACCTGTAGCCTGTGTATAAAAAGGTGCAGACACAGTGTGTGTGAGTCTCACCCCTGACTCAGACTGGAGACTACTAAGGCTGGAGTAGCCTGTATTCTATGTGAGTAAAGACCTGTGTTACTCTATGTCCAGTGCCTGGTAGGAAGGCACTTGGTATAGTTCGATAATATCTTGTTTAGTTAGTGCTCAGACGAGCAGCATTTATTTTGTGTTTTGCCTTGTTGTACAAAAGGCTGTTTCTTTGACAAGAATAAAAACACAGGCAAAGCCCTGTTATGACTTTTAATGCACGGTGTCCCTGTCTCTGGCTACAAAGAAACTGCTGTACCAACCTCTCCTGATGCTAATCCCTCACATATGGTGGCCGATGCGGGCGCGGTCTTAAAGAGACATACACCTATTTAAAAGGACTTTTGCTGCTCCAAGTGGAAAATCGTTGCTAGGGGCAACAACACAATTTTTTCTCCCCGAGAGTGCTTGGAAGTGTATGTCTTGGGTGAAGGCGGCAACAGGGCTAAAAGAGACTGTTAAAATGGATGAAATACTTAAACAGCTGATTCAGGCTAATATCAACCAGGGGAAGATAAGCACAGCTCTGCAAGAAGCCAGCGCGACTCAGCGAATGGTGCATGAGGAAGCCATGCGTGCACAGGCTGAAACCAATATTCTGCTGGGTGAAGCCCACAGACTGGCCTTAAAAGAACAGCAGCAAATTAATCGCTATTTGCAAGACCAAATTCAGGCCTCAGTGGAGAGGTCAGCGGGGCCTCATGGTTTGCGCCAAACCACTCGTGCAGCGGTACAGACATCTCTGCAGAAGATGACATCCACCGACGACGTTGAGGCCTATCTCATGGTGTTTGAGCGAGTGGCAGAACGAGGGAAGTTACCTACAGATCAGTGGGCAGCAGTGGTGGCACCTTTCCTAACCGGAGAGCCGCAAAAGGCGTACTTTGATCTCAATGAGCAGGATGCCAAGGATTACTCCAAGCTGAAGGGTAAGATCCTTGCCCGTCTGGGTGTTAATATGAATGTGCGTGCTCGACGGGTGCACAACTGGACTTTCGTGGAACACCTACCTGCGCGATCACAAATGTATGATCTTGTCCATCTTGCAAGGAAATGGCTACAGCCAGAGGAATCAACCCCTGCGCAGATCGTGGAGAGAGTGGTGCTTGACAAATACATCCGCTCCTTACCACCGAAGGTTCAGCGTTGGGTCGGTCAAGGAGATCCTACAGATGCGGAACAGCTGGTGAACCTGATTGAAAGGTACAGAGCTACTCAGGATCTACTCCAAGAAGTACCGCCTGGATGTTCTAACCCCAGGAACAGCAAATCATGCGGAGCACCCGGTAAGACTGTTCCATTTACTAGAGGGGTGAGAAATGTCTTTAAGGGAGGTGGCTGAGAAGGGGAGCAGACGGAGGGAAGAAATCCCAGAGAGACACTGAAGGCCAGACCAGGGTCTCAAGTTGGAGACCGGGGCCGCATACAGTGCTGGCGGTGTTATGGACCTGGGCATATTGCTGCCAATTGTCCCCTGACTACTGAGCCAATGGAGTGTGATGCAGCAAGGCGAATATCCTTGTTTGCACGTCCTGTTTGTTCTGCTGAGATGGTTTACGAGACTGAGCAACAAATGTGTGTCGTAAAAGTGGAAGGGTGTACTGTGAGTGCCTTGCTGGATTCTGGGAGTCTGGTTACCCTGGTGCATGCCAGCCTGATAGACCCTGGAACATTCAGCGGACATAGTATAGGGGTCCTGTGCATACATGGGGACACTAAAGAATACCCCACTGCTTTGGTCACTCTAGAGACTTCCTGTGGAACCGCTTGCCATGAAGTGGGTGTGGTCAAGTCCCTGATGCACAGTGTGATCCTGGGGAGAGACTTCCCAGTGTTCTGGGACTTGTGGAGGAAGAAAGATGTAACCTCCACTGTAAATGTTAATGATGGTATTAATGTGTGTGCTGTGATTAGCCCAGAACCCTTTAACGAAGATGCTGAGGTGCCAGCAGTAGGGGTTACCACTGAGCCTGATAAATTTCCTCTGGCTGTTTTTGCTGGTGAAACAGATGAGCAGGAGGAAATTTCTGAGATACCAGAGTTAAATGTATCACGTAACAATTTTGGGACCGCTCAACTTAGCGATCCCACATTGGTAAAAGCCAGGGAAAATACTAAGGTATTAAATGGAGTGCCTCAACATCCAGGGGCTGATAAGGTGTTTCCACACATGGCGGTTAACCAGGATTTGCTGTATCGGATAGATAACGTACGTGGGGAGGTTGTTGAACAGCTGGTGATACCCCAACCGTATCGTAGAACGGTGTTGGACCTGGCTCATAAACACATGCTGGGTGGACATCTAGGTTGCGAAAAGACCAGAGAGCGTATCTTACAACGATTCTTCTGGCCGGGGGTATATACGGAAGTTCAGAGGTATTGCGAGTCCTGCCCGGAGTGTCAGATAACGGCTCCTATGCCACATTTTAGGAGTCCGCTGGTGCCTTTTCCTATCATTGGGATCCCTTTTGAAAGAATTGCCATGGATCTGGTCGGCCCTTTAGTCAAATCCTCTAGAGGACATAAATATATCCTAGTGGTGTTGGACTATGCCACATGCTACCCTGAGGCAGTCCCTTTGCGAAATTCCTCTTCAAAAGCCATTGCAAGAGAGTTGTTTTACATGTTTTCCCGTACTGGTTTACCTAAGGAAATCCTTACCGATCAGGGAACTCCCTTTATGTCCAAAATCACCAAGGAATTATGTAAACTGCTGAAAATTAAACACCTGCGAACCTCTATATATCACCCTCAAACTGATGGTCTTGTCGAAAGATTCAATAAGACATTAAAAGGCATGTTGAGGAGGGTGGTTAGTAAGGATGGGAAGGATTGGGACTGTCTTCTGCCCTATTTGATGTTCGCTGTACGTGAAGTTCCTCAATCATCCACAGGGTTTTCTCCTTTCGAACTTGTATACGGCAGACAACCCCGTGGTCTCCTGGACATAGCCAAGGAAACCTGGGAGCAAGAGTCCACACCTTATAGGAGTGTAATTGAGCATGTCACGTTGATGCAAGACCGAATCGCTGCAGTCATGCCGATAGTTAAGGAACACTTGGAGCAAGCTCAGGATGCTCAGAGCAGGGTGTATAACCGAACTGCTAAAGTTAGAAATTTTAACTCTGGTGATCGAGTGTTGGTCTTAGTGCCAACCGTAGAAAGCAAATTTCTTGCTAGATGGCAAGGGCCGTATGAGATAATTGAAAAGGTGGGGGATGTAAATTATAAAGTTTACCAACCAGGTAAAAGGAAGACAGTGCAGTTATACCATGTAAACTTAATTAAGCCATGGAAAGAAAGAGAGACCCTCGTGGCAGTAAGGACCCCCTATAGTCCTAACCCAGATGTGTATGTGTCAGAATCCCTCGCAAAGCCACAGAAACAGGAGACAAAAGAGTTTGTGCAGAGAAACACAGACGTGTTTTCAGAACTGCCAGGACAGACCAGTATAATAAAACATGACATTGTGACCGAGCCTCAGGTTCGGGTCCACTTGAAACCCTACAGAGTCCCTGAAGCTCGTAGACAAGCCATATCTGAGGAGGTCAAGAAAATGCTAGACCTTGGGATTATTGAAGAGTCAAAAAGTGAATGGTCAAGTCCCATTGTATTGATTCCGAAACCAGATGGGTCATTGCGTTTCTGTAACGACTTCCGTAAGTTAAATGAAATGTCAAAGTTTGACGCATACCCAATGCCAAGAGTTGACGAGTTAATAGAGAGACTGGGCCATTCAAGGTATTTTTCAACACTTGATTTAACCAAAGGCTATTGGCAAGTACCCCTCACGGAGGGCGCCAAAGAGAAAACTGTGTTCATCACCCCGGATGGTCTGTTTCAATATATTTGTTTACCATTTGGGCTACATGGGGCTCCAGCGACCTTTCAAAGGTTAATGGACATAGTCCTCAAACCCCATCGTCGGTATGCTTCGGCATATCTGGACGACATTATAATCTTTAGTGATGACTGGGAAAGCCACTTACCAAAAGTACAAGCAGTACTAAACTCCCTCAGAGCCGCGGGGTTAACAGCAAACCCAAAGAAATGTTCCTTAGGCTTGGAGGAAGCACGGTATCTGGGGTACATAATTGGGAGAGGGGTGATAAAGCCACAGGTCAACAAAGTTGAGGCTATCCAAAACTGGCCCCAGCCCTCAACCAAAAAGCAGGTCAGAGCTTTTCTAGGAATTGTAGGTTATTACCGCAGGTTCATTCCAAACTTTGCCAGCACAGCAGCGCCCCTGACAGATCTTACCAAGGGAAGTAAGTCTGTCATGGTCAAGTGGGACACGAAGGCTGAAAGCGCCTTTCAAGAGTTGAAATTGGCCCTGTGTAACCAACCAGGCTTAGTCACTCCTGACTTCAAAAAGGAGTTTGTTGTCCAAACTGATGCTTCTAATGTGGGGCTCGGAGCAGTTCTGTCACAAGAGGTGGGTGGTGAGGAACATCTTGTGACCTATCGGTGGTTTCTTACTTTGCAGAACTTCAAATATACTGTGGAACACAGAGCAGGAAAACTGCAGGGCAATGCTGACGCTTTGTCTAGGACACACTGCCTTGTAGCTAAATGTGTCCGATCCCACGGGCTCGAACAGAGGAAGAGGGTATGTGAGACAGTGACAGGTAAAGTCATTGAGGGAAGGTACATTTCCCCTAGAATCCTGTCATATGTATCCTAGGCTCCAGGGAATGAGTAGTTCTTGAAATAGAAAGCTCTAGCTTTCCAAACTCGGCTTAAGGAAAAGCCGGAAAAAGGGACTGGAGTTGGATTGGAGAAGAGCAGGGCGGGTTCCCCAATCCCTAGTCCATCTCTGTTTGTAGGACAAGGCTGCTGCTCAATTAGCTGCACCTGTAGCCTGTGTATAAAAAGGTGCAGACACAGTGTGTGTGAGTCTCACCCCTGACTCAGACTGGAGACTACTAAGGCTGGAGTAGCCTGTATTCTATGTGAGTAAAGACCTGTGTTACTCTGTGTCCAGTGCCTGGTAGGAAGGCACTTGCGATAGTTAGATAATATCTTGTTTAGTTAGTGCTCAGACGAGCAGCATTTATTTTGTATTTTGCCTTGTTGTACAAGAGGCTGTTTCTTTGACAAGAATAAAAACACAGGCAAAGCCATGTTATGACTTTTAATGCACGGTGTCCCTTTCTCTGGCTACAAAGAAACCGTTGTACCAACCTCTACTGATGCTAAACCCTCACATTATATATATTTGTCCCTCCAGAAAGGTGTATATTCATCTCCCTACCATGTAATCAGACACCCTGGGGGATGGGAGCCATAAACAGTGAACTAATCCAGGAAGCAGGAAGTTCCAACTGCCCCTCCATCCCCCTACTAGATAATGGTATTCCATGAGGTAGCCATGAGGCCCAGGCCCGCCCCTTTCATGTGCATGAGTTGTGATGTCACGCAGAAGTGCACGGACAAGGTATAAGAGGGTCAACGGCCTCACACTCTGTCTCTTGTTCCTGCTCCCCGGCTGCACTAAGGGACTCCCCTTCCCTCCTGGTCTGCTCTTACCTCATGGCCCTGATGGCCCCATACCAACTTTGGACCATATGAACTGCTAAGTATCTTCTCCCCTATACTCCCCAGTAACCCTTTCCTGCCGCCCCCACATTACCTGTACCCCTACCTGCACATTCCCATACCCCTGGTCCCCCCATCCTTCTTGTTCCCTGTTTACCATTGCTGCACTACCCTGCAGTTAACCTTGACCTGCACATCCCCAGATACACAGAAACTCATTCCCCTTGTTTCTCCTTATCCTGATTATTAAACCTTAGTGTATAGGGAAAGTGGGACAGAAATATTGCGTGTGTATTGTATTGTAACGTAACTGTATTCATATGTATGTTTAGGTTTGTGGGTGGAGGCATAACATAGGATACCGTGCTTATACTGTACTACGTGTAGTGTGAGTATACTCAGTATATATTAACGTGTTATATGTATTGGGGTATACTGATACTATACTGTGATCAGTTACTGTGTTCTGTGTTTAGTTGGTGTATTTTAGATATAAGTGTGAGTGATTATTGTTAGTAATAAATATTACTCTTTATTTACTATACAATTGTATTTATTGTATGGTCTTATTCCGTTGAGTAGAAGCAAAGCAAGTAGACGTTAGTATAAGGAAAAGGTAGGGGAACTAGGCATAACCCTAGTGACCCTGATTATAAAGGAGGTAGTAATAGTGGGTGTCACAAGTAGGTAGAAACCCACTATTATACCAGCCCTTGTAGTGAGTATATATATATATATATATATATATATATATATATATATATATATATATATATATATATATTATTTATATATTATATATATATGAGTCCTTTTTCATGCACTAAGATAAACTCTAATATAATAGTACTCATTTTTATTCACTGGATTCTTCAGCCTATACATTTCATTTACTTTTTTTATTACTCATGTTAGATTGTCATGAACACCAGCCATATTTTAAGGCCCTCTCTAATATACCTCCAAAATTGCCATAGAATAGTATTCACTGATTTCTGATGCACAATTTCAATGTGACTAGAAAGCAATAAAGATAGTCCAGACTCTGCCTCGCATGTACTGATCCTGTAGCTTGTGATGTATCAGGACTATTTCATGCATTTTTTAAGTCTGTACAGAGCATTATTGCTGTAAAATTGCAGCATCTATCAAGAAAATTATCTGTGCATTGGAGTCAAATTCAGAGACTATGCGCCTTCAAATTCTAACTGTTTAGTGTTTATAATGATAATATGATGGTGATGAAGCAGCTGCTCTCTTGAAACAAACAGATAATGGTGTCACATCCGAGCCGAGATGTTATACAGCTTGAAGGACTCCACCAAATTTCACCAATTATTGCTTACGTGCCATGAGAAGATTGATATAAGCAATAATCTCAGCGGCACATTCACTAGCTCCAATAATTCAACACTCATAAGGCCATAAATATACAGATATTGCATTGTGCTGGGAATTTAACTCTAATAGGCTGACTTTAGATGAGCAGAGCAGACCTGGATTCATTTTACTTCATTTACTGCCATAGCTTGCTTATACTGTACAGTGTATCATATATATATATTCAGATATTTAACATCTATTGACTTGACATTTACAATTCAGCATTATTGCCTGATAAAATGACTTACTTAGTGTCAGATGGGGTTAAGCACTATTAAGTTAGTGGATTTTTTTTCCCCATCTTGCTAGCATGAGATGCCTGTGTCAGAGCATCAGAAGACTTACTGTATATAAATGTTCCAATCAAGGAGCTGTCGGTATTAATTATCATTTCATTTGTCTGTGCAGGACTATAGAGTAAAATTAATAGCTGTCTTTACAAAAATGATGACAGACAAGATGTATAGTCTACAGCATAGAGGTGGCAGTTAAAGAGATTCTTTCCATATTTGTAAAAGTTTCTAGTACAGTCTATTTAAATGCAGAATTCTTATAAAACACTGTTCGCATTTAAGCCGGTAAAACCTATTATATGGGCTTTTTAACTGTTATTACCTCAGAATAATCTATGCATTTTCATATTCATATGTAGAACAATTATTAGAATTTTTGTAGAAAAAGGTATAAATTGTCCCTAGGTAATTTTAATTTGAGAACACGGTGTACCCTAGTGGTGAAACATATACTGTATTTATGAATTTATGGTAATAGAAGAAATTCTATCTATGAGGTATTTGCAGAAAAACATGTATATTCCGGAGGAGAATCTTAGGCATGTTAAATGAAAAATGTTCTTTCTCCATCATGCAAATGGGCGAGCTCTTCCGCGTTTTGACTCGTAGTACTGGAAATGTGAATGATGCACAGTTCCCTTACTGCCCATGTTTCTCTGCACCACTCGTACAGGCTTCTCAATCCTTCTTTTTCCGGCGCCTAGAGGAGGAGCCCTTAATGGGAACCAAACTCGAGGGAGTGGTGGGTCGCAGCACTGTCTGAGATCCCTGTGCTGCAATGCTGTCTGCCTCTGCAGTAGTGTGGCTCAGAGATCATAGAAAAAAGGTCATTAAGAAAAAATACGTATATGTATTTGTCTCCGCAGGGTGGAAGGGAAATCCGGGTGTGTTGACATGCTTGAAGCTGTCATATGTAAAACGGAGTTCCATTACCTCCTTGCATCTTGCAAATATCCTGACTATGAGGGGAGAAAACAGTAGATAAAGATTGGCTGACGAAGGTCGCTTGTTGCTGATGTCAGTGCATCTGATCCATGAGCCTCAACGTTGCGCTCCACAGCACTGCTTCTGCCCCTAGTATTACTAGAAGACTGTATGCAGAATTTTTTTGCGCTACATATGGTCACCAGTAGACAACCAAAGGCCTATATAGACTTGGATGATGTGGATAACAGACAAATTATGGAAGATTAAGAAGGATTTTCTATTAACTGACTCAAAAAACTTCAATTAAACAAATTAATACAAAAAAAAACAACAGAATCTTGAGGTACGCTGCCTGAATGTGCCAAGTCAACACTTGTGCTATAAATCTGGTGTGAATTGACCTTATATAGGTTTGAAAACTCAACCACCCTGTTAGTGCCAGTAACCAACTCTAGTATTGGTGGGGGCTGGTTGCGTTATCTAGTATTTTATTTTGAAGCTTGTCAAAATTGAGCTAGATCTCCTGTCGCACTAAGTGTTTGTGCTGTGTGAAGCCTAGTAATGTCCAGAACTCAAGCCCCTGGAAATGGATCAGTTCACTTAACTGCAGATTTTTTCAAAGTGACTCCCGCTATATTGTAAATCTTTTTAATGTGAACCCAAACCTGTTTAGCCAGCAAAAGCAGGGTGAGGAAGTAGGAGTGTCACTTAATTCCTGAGAGCTACCATCCAAGTATATGTGCAAGCTGAACAAAACTACTGGGCCCAGCACCATACATGTATCTCCGGTGTATCCTGTAGAGGAGAACCATGGACCCAGATAAATAAGCTGTGAGGCAAGGTAATAATGGAGGTTGGGGAGCGCCAAGCCCCCAATATTTTTAGGGTGCCAAATCTGGCCCCCAGAAGACTATATAGGCCTTAGAAGAAGGACTTAGATATAGGCACCCAAGTGTGCTGGAGTACATACAGGAGCTTGGGATGGATCCGCATTTTGACCAGGTTTATCTCTAGCTCACCATATTCATATATTAGATTCTCTAATTGATGCTACAATTTTTTTGCCATATTATTATCTATGAATAATAGAGATGATTTATGTGAGCTACTAATTAGTGACCCGACCGGGCCTGTGGTGTCTATTTTTGTTTATTGTATGTATTGTTATGTTGTGCTTATTTTGTCACTTTAATACAGGATCGCACTTAGTGCTATTTCCTGGTATATTTTAACTCATTGTTAATAAATTTTGATATTTTTATAAAAACACTGAGCCGAGTGCCTATTTATCAGTGGTTATCCTATGTGTACTCCTTATCCCCTTGCCCATTTCCCCCCTCTCCTTTCCTTCCTCCCTCCTTGCATTATAATTACTATTATTCACTGGTTGGCACCGTACGACTTGTACTGAGCTCTAGCATTTGATATGATCTGACCTCATATTTATTTTATATTATAATAGGGGCTGCTGCCTCTTTTCTTTTGGATCTTTAGTACAATTATAGCACTGTTGTCTTTCTGAAAATTATAAAACTACTTTAGCGCATTGGATCTTAACCCCTTCAGGATGCAGCCTGTTTTGGCCTTCAGGACGCAGCCAATATTTTCAAATCTGACATGTTTCACTTTATGTGGTAATAACTTGGGAATGCTTTTACCTATCCAAGCGATTCTGAGATTGTTTTCTCGTGACACATTGGACTTTATGTTACTGGCAAAATTTGCTCGATACATTAAGTATGTAATTGCGAAAAACACCAAAATTTAGCGAAAAATTGCAAAAATTAGCATTTTTCTAAATTTATATGTATCTGCTTGTAAGACAGATAGCAATACCACACAAAATTGTTGCTAATTAACATCACCCATATGTCTACTTTAGATTGGCATTGTTTTTTGAACATCCTTTTATTTTTCTATGACATCACAAGGCTTAGAAATTTAGCAGCAATTTCTCACATTTTCAATAAAATTTCAAAAGGCTATTTTTAGAGTGAGCAGTTCAGGTGTGAAGTGGATTTTAGGGCCTTATATATTAGAAACCCTCAGTAAGTCACCCCATTTTAAAAACTTTACCCCTCAAAGTATTCAAAACAGCATTTAGAAAGTTTCTTAACCCTTTAGATGTTTCACATGAATTAAGGCAACGTAGATGTGAAATTTTCACATTTCTTTCTTTTTTTGCAGAAATTCATTTTTCATCAATTTTTTTTTTGTAACACAGAAAGTTTTACCAGAGAAACGCAACTCAATATCTATTGCCCAGATTCTGCAGTTTTTAGAAATACTCCATATGTGGCCCTTATTGACTGAAGCACAGGCCTCAGAAACAGAGGAATACCTAGAGGATTTTGGGGCTTCCTTTTTATTAGAAAATAATTTAGGCACCATGTCGGGTTTGAAAGGCTTTTGCAGTGCCAAAACAGTGGAAACATTTTGGAAACTATACCCCTTGAGGAAATTATCTAGGGGTATAGTGAGCATTTTGACACCGCAGGTTTTTTGCAGAAATTATTGGAAGTAGGTCGTGAAAATGGAAATCTACATTCTTTCAAAGAAAATGTAGATTTAGCTAATTTTTTCTAATTTCCACAAGGACTAAAAGGAGAAAATGCACCACTACATTTGTAAAGCAATTTCTCCCGAGTAAAACAATACCCCGCATGTGGTCATAAAGGGCTGTTTGGACACACGGCAGGGCTTAGAAGGGATAGATCACCATTTGGCTTTTGGAGCTCAAATTTAGCAGGAATGGTTTGCGGAGACGACGTCACATTTGCAAAGCCGCTAAGTGACCAAAACAGTGAAAACACCAAAAAAGTTACTACATTTAGGAAACTACACCCCTTGAAGAATCCATCTAGGGGTGTAGTGAGCATTTTGAACCCACAGGGGTTTCATAGATTTTATTAGAATTCGGCAGTGAAGATTAAAAAAATCCATTTATTTCAATAAGACGTAGCTTTAGCTCAAAATTTTTCATTTTCTCAATAAATAAAGGAATAAAAGAACCACAACATTTGTAAAGCAACTTCTCTGGAGTACGGCAATACCCCATTTGTGGTCATAAACTGCTGATTGGGCACACGGCAAGGATCAGAAGAGAAGGAGCGCCATTTGGCTTTTGGAGCACAGATTTTGCTGGATTGGTTTCTTGACACCATGTCACTTTTGCAAAGCTCCTAAGGTACCAGTACAGTGGAAACTCCCCAAAAGTGACTCGATTCATGAAACTTCACCCCTTGAGGAATTCATCTAGGGGTGTAGTAAGCATTTTGACCCCACAGGTGTTTCATAGATTTTATTTGAATTGGACAGTGAAAATAAAAAAAATCCTTTTTCTTCAATAAGACGTAGTTTTAGCTGAAAATGTTTCATTTTCTCAACAAATAAATGAAAAAAAGCACCCCAACACTTATTAACCCCTTCCCTCTTTAGCCACTTTTGACCTTCCTGACAGAGCCTCATTTTTCAAATCTGACATGTGTCACTTTATGTGGTAATAACTCCGGAATGCTTTCACCTATCCAAGCGATTCTGAGATTGTTTTCTCGTGACACATTGGACTTTATGTTACTGGCAAAATTTGCTCGATATGTTCAGTATTTAATTGTGAAAAACACCAAAATTTAGCGAAAAATTGCAAAAATTAGCATTTTTCTCAATTTAAATGTATCTGCTTGTAAGACAGGCAGTTATAATACACAAAATTGTTGCTAATTAACATCCCCCATATGTCTACTTTAGATTGGCATCGTTTTTTGAACATCCTTTTATTTTTCTATGACCTCACAAGGCTTAGAACTTTAGCAGCAATTTCTCACATTTTCAAGAAAATTTCAAAAGGCTATTTTTACAGGGGCCAGTTCAGTTGTGAAGTGGTTTTGAGGGCCTTATATATTAGAAACCCCAAAAAAGTCACCCCATTTTAAAAACTTCACCCCTCAAAGTATTCAAAACAGCATTTAGAAAATGTCTTAACCCTTTAAACATTTCACAGGAATTAAAGCAAAGTAGAGGTGAAATTTACAAATTTCATATTTTTCTGCAGAAATACATTTTTAATACAATTTTTTTTATAACACAGAAGGTTTTACCAGAGAAATGCAACTCAATATTTGTTGCCCAGTTTTTGCAGTTTTAGGAAATATCCCACATGTGGCCGTAGCGTGCTACTGGAATGAAGCACCGGCCTCAGAAGCAAAGGAGCACCTAGTGGATTTTGGGGCCTTATTTTTGTTAGAATATATTTTAGGCACCATGTCAGGTTTGAAGGGCTCTTGCGGTGCCAAAACAGTCAAAATCCCCCAAAAGTGACCCCATCTGGGAAACTAGACACCTCAAGGAAATTATCTAGGGGTGTAGTGAGCATTTTCACCGCACAGGTTTTTTACAGAAATTATTGGAAGTAGGCCGTGAAAATTAAAATCAACATTTCTTCAAAGAAAATGTAGGTTTAGCGATTTTTTTTCTCATTTCCACAAGGACTAAAGGAGAAAAAGCACCGCAAAATTTGTAAAGCAATTTCTCCCGAGTAAAACAATACCTCACATGTGGTAATAAACGGTTGTTTGGAGACACGGCGTGGCTGAGAAGGGAAAGAGCGCCATTTGGCTTTTGGAGTTCACATTTAGCAGGAATGGTTTGCGGAGGCCATGTCACATTTACAAAGCCCCTGAGGGGACAAAACAGTGAAAACCCCAAACAAGTGACCCCATTTTGGAAACTATACCCCTTGAGGAAATTATCTAGGGGTATAGTGAGCATTTTGACCCCACAGGTTTTTTGCAGAAATTTTTGCAAGTAGGCTGTGAAAATGAAAATCTACATTTTTTCAAATAAAATGTAGGTTTAGCTAATTTTTTTTCATTTCCACAAGGACTAAAGGAGAAAAATCACCATAAAATTTGTAAAGAAATTTCTCCCGAGTAAAACAGTACCCCACATGTGGTAATAAACGGCTGTTTGGACACACGGCGAGGCTGAGAAGGGAAAGAGCGCCATTTGGCTTTTGGAACTCAAATTTAGCAGGAATGGTTTGCGGAGGCCATGTTACATTTACAAAGCCCCTGAGGGGACAAAACAGTGGAAACCCCCCACAAGTGACCCCATTTTGGAAACAACACCCATTGAGGAAATTATCTAGGGGTATAGTGAGCGATTTGACACCACAGTTTTTTTGCAGAAATTATTGGAAGTAGGCCCTGAAAATAATAATCTACATTTTTTCAAAGAAAATGTAGGTTTAGCTAATTTTTTCTCATTTCCAGAAGGACTAAAGGAGAAAAAGCACCACAAAATTTGTAAAGCAATTTCTCCCGAGTAAAACAATACCCCACATGTGGTAATAAACGGCTGTTTGGACACACGGCAGGGCTTAGAAGGGAAAGAGCACTATTTGACTTTTTGAGATCACATTTAGCAGGAATGATTTGCGGAGGCCAGGTCACATTTGCAAAGCCCCTGAGGGGACAAAACAATGAAAACGCCCAAAAAGGGACTCCATTTAGGAAACTACACCTCTTGAAGAATGCATCTAGGGGTGTAGTGAGCATTTTGACCCCACAGATGTTTCATAGAATTTATTAGAATTAGGCAGTGAAAATAAAAACAGTCCTTTTTCTTCAATAAGACGTAGCTTTAGCGCAAATTTTTTCATTTTCTCAACAAATAAAGGAAAAAAAGAACCCAACATTTGTAAAGCTATTTCTCCCGAGTACGGCAATACCCCATATGTGGTCATAAACTGCTGTTTGGGCAAACGGCAGGGCTCAGAAGGGAAGGACCGCCATTTGGAGTGCAGATGTTGCTGGATTGGTTTCTGGGCACCTGTGGGCCCAAAACAGTGGAAACCCCCCAGAAGTGACCCCATTTTGTAAACTACACCCCTCAATGCATTTACCAAGGGGTGTAGTAAGCATTTTAACCCTGCAGGTGTTTTGTAGAAATTAGTGTGCGCTCAATGTTGGAGTGAAAATGGGATTTTTTTCCATAGATATGCCAATATGTGGTGCCCGGCTTGTGCCACCATAACAAGACAGCTCTCTAATTATTATGCGGTGTTTCCCGGTTTTAGAAACACCCTACATGTGGCCCTAATCTTTTGTCTGGACATATGACAGGGCTCAGAAGTGAAGAGTACCATGCGGAGTGGAGGCCTAATTTGGCGATTTACAAAGTATTGGTTCACAACTGCAGAGGCTCAGATGTGAAATAATAAAAAGAAACCCCTGATAAGTGACCCCATTATGGAACTGCACCCCTCAAGGCATTTATTAAGGGGTGTAGTGAGCATTTTCACCCCACAGGTCTTTTCCATAAATGAATGCGCTGCGGATGGTGCAAATTAAAAATTTATATTTTTCCCTAGATATGCCATTCAGTGGCAAATATGTCATGCCCAGCTTATGACGCTGGAGACACACACCCCAAAAATTGCTAAAAGGGTTCTCCCGGGTATGACGATGCCATATATGTGGAAGGAAACTGCTGTTTGGGCACGCTGTAGGGTTCAGGGCCGAGGGAGCACCATTTGGCTTTTGGAGAGCGGATTTTGCTTGGTACTATATTTGTTTGAGTATTGCTGGTGTTTTATAATGTGGGGGTACATGTAAGCGGGGCGGAGTATATAAGGGGCATAGTCAGGTGGTATAAAAAAATAAAAATAATCCATAGATGTGTGTTACGCTGTGAAGCAATCCTTTCTGCACAGGCCGGTGTCGCACTGATAAATGGTGTCATTTCTTATCCCCCTTTTGGTCCACACTCCGCGCCTTTGTAGTTTGGGGAATTTTGCTGGGAAAGTATTACCCTGGTATAATACGGGCACCGTCGCTTCCATCGGATATGATTGGGCCCTCCCTTCCTGGTTCCCTAATTTTAGGTCCTTGATAAATCGCCTCTTGAAACAGAAGAAATGTTCTCCTCGGGCACAACTGCATATTTTTTTATTTCCTGACTTATTGGAGCCATAACTAATTTTATTTTTCATAGACGTAGCGGTATGAGGGCTGGTTTGTTGCGGGACGAGCTGTAGTTATTATTGGTACCATTTTGGGGTACATGTGACTTTTTGATCACCTTTTATCCTATTTTTTGGGATGCCAGGTAAACCAAAAAACGCAATTCTGGCACAGCTTTTTTTGGTTTTTTTTTATACAGAGTTCACCACGCATTATAAACTACATGTTACCTTTATTCTGCGGGTCAGTACGATTCCGGCGATACCTCATTTATAGAACTTTTTTATGTTTCACAACTTTTTGCACAATAAAATTACTTTTGTAAAAAGAATGTATTTTTTCTGTCGCCAAGTTGTGAGAACCATAACGTTTTAATTTTTTTGTCGACGGAGTTGTATGAGGGCTTGTTTTTTGCGGGACGAGCTATAGTTTTTATAGGTACCATTTTTGGATACGTGCGACTTTTTGATCACTTTTTATTGTAATATTTGTAGGGCAAAGTGACTAAAAAACAGAAACTCTGGTAACGTTTTTTACGGGTTTTTTTTACGCTGTTCACCGCGTGCAATAAATAATATAATATTTTGATACCTCCGGTCGTTACGGTCGTGGCGATACCAAATACATATGGTTTATTATTATTTTTCAATAATAAAGGACTTGATAAGAGTAAAAGGGGGATTGTGTGTTATTTGATTACTTGAAACTTTTATTGTTTTCAAACTTTTATTTTTTGCACTTTTTTTTACACTTTTTTATACTTTTTTTACACTTTTTCTCAAGTCCCACTAGGGGACTTGAAGGTCCAACGGTCAGATTTTTTTTTTTCTAATACATTGCACTACCTATGTAGTGCAATGTATTAGATCTGTCAGTCATTCACTGACAGCAAGCCGTTTAGGCTTCGCCTCCCGGCGGGGCCTAAATCGGCTTCCGTAATGGCAGAGCAGGAGACCATTGTGTCTCCTGTTGCCATAACAGCAGTCGCCAGTCCCGATTGCCTGTCAGGGCTGGCGATCTGCTTGTAACCGCTACGATGCAGCAATCGCTTTCGATTGCTGCATCGAAGGGGTTAATGGCAGGGATCGGAGCTAGCTCCGGTTCCTGCCGTTACAGGTGGATGTCAGCTGTACAGTACAGCTGACTTCCACCGCTGATGACGCCGGATCAGCTCCTGACCCGGCGCCATCTTGCCGGCAGCTACGGAAGCCGATCAGGCTCCGCCGCCGGGCGGATCTTGACCGGCTTCGGTGCTAGGCAGACCGGGAGGCCAGTATTAGGCCTCCGGTTGCCATTGCAGCCACCGGAACACCGGCAATTTCATTACTGGGGTTCCGATGAGCTGCAAACACCTTAAGTGCAGCGATCGCGTTTGAGCGCTGCACTTAAGGGGTTAATGGCGGGGATCGAAGCTAATTTCGGTCCCCGCCGTTACAGTCGGATGTCAGCTGTAAGATACAGCTGAGATCCGGTGATGATGGGACCGGCTCAGCTTCTGAGCCGGTGCCAAACGTTTGACGTACATGTACGGCAAGATGCGGGAAGTCAGTACTTTCCATGACGTACATGTACGTCAAATGTCGGGAAGGGGTTAAGCAACTTCTTCTGTGTACAGCAATACCACATATGTGGTCATAAACTGCTGTCTGGGCACAGAGTAGGGCTCAGAAGGGAAGGAGCACCATTTGGCTATTGGAGTACAGATTTTGCTGGATTGGTTTCTGGGCGCTATGTCGCATTTGCAAAGTCCCTGTGGGACCAAAACAGTCTATCCCCCCCAGAAGTGACCCCATTTTGGAAACTACACCCCTCAAGGTATTCACCTAGGGGTGTAGTGAGCATATTAACCCCACAGGTGATTGGCAGAAATTGGTGTGCACTCGATGTTGCAGAGTGAAAATCGGATTTTTTTCCATAGATATGCCAATATCTGGTGCCCAGCTTGTGCCACCATAACAAGACAGCTCTCTAATTATTATGCTGTTTTTCCCGGTTTTAGAAACACCCTACGTGTGGCCCTAATCTTTTGCCTGGACATTCGACCAGGCTCAGGAGTGAAAGTGTACCATGTAAAATAAAGGCCTAATTTGGCAATTTACAAAGTAT